>NW_026251999.1:0-261132 GCF_025201335.1 Gilbertella persicaria
ATAGAACTGCTTACGCATACATCAAAATCTGAAAATAAATGTTTTCTGAAAATTTAAAAAGGAAAACACTGAACCTAAAAATGTGGTACCACATTGTTCCAAAAAAAAACGTTGCTTCATAATTTACTTTTTTTAATCTGGTATGGTTTTCCTAGTTTGTCAGTGCACAAATCAAAGATTGTAACAATGAGGAGGAGGGGGGGACTTGTGATGATAAAAAGATGTTTATGATTTTATCAGATGTTTTTTTCTGTACCACTCAACTTAATTCAATCTCCCTGTTAGTCATGACCGAGAATCCCCGGATTTTAAAGGGGATTTGCGGTCAACTTCGGTCTTTATCTTATTGGTTATTGCCGTCTTAAACCGCAAACTCAGAAGGAGGAATTATAACCATGTCCCCCTTTTTCTTAAGCCCATCTTCCCCGAATGTCACCCCAACATCAGATAACTTTTTTCCTTTTGTCCCTGTTTTGTTCCTGCTTTTAACAGAAAAAAAAATGACTTTATGTAACACACACTGCATTCAGTGACTGCTTATCTGATCTTTTAAGTTATCAGATTTTAACTTTTCTGTGATATATTTATCTCTTTCTCCTCTCTCAATACAATGGTCCCCTCTCAAGCCAAAGAAACTAAAAACATTGTATTTATTGGTGCTTCATGTGCAGGTAAACAAACACAAGGAAAAAGGAAGTCAAACTCATGATCATATAGCTATGGGTTGTGCACTTCATTGGCGTCAAGAGCCTATTGAAGGTTATAAAATGATTCTGATTGATGAAAAGACTCACTTCAATCATGTCTTTGCTTTCCCCCGTGCCTCTGTCATTCCCGGGTTTGAAGAAGAACTGTTTGTCCCTTACAATAATACTTTTGAAGGTGATGATACCAAGGGCCAAGTGATTCATGCTCGTGCTACCTCAATTCATAAAGACTATGTGGAAATTGATAGAGAAGTGCCTGGATTTGGACAAAAGATTGAGTATGCCTATCTTGTATATGCTGCAGGTACAAAGATTCCTGAACCTGGTCGCTTCACTGTCAATACAAAAGAAGAAGGGATTGAAAAACTCAAGCAATATCAAGAATTGATTAAAGAAGCCGAAAAGCCTATCATTATTGGTGCTGGTGCTGTTGGTTTAGGTAAATTGATGATGATGGGTGTCATTATGTGTATTGATACATCATAGAACTTGCTTCTGAAATTAAGGAACACTATCCTGAAAAAACGGTCACTCTTTTACATTCTCGCAACAGATACTTGCCTAGATATAAAGTTAGTATGGATGTCATGATCTATAATATTCTCAAGAAGCATGGCGTAAAACAAGTCTTGGGTGATCGTGTTATTCTGCCTCCGAATGGGTTCCCTTTAGAGGTTAAACCTATTGAAGTGCATACAAAAGGTGGTAATATTATTCATGGTGATTTTGCAGTAAGCTTATATTCCAGAAAGAGAGACAACTCACCTTCACATAGATCATGTGTATAGGCATGACACCCAATAACGGTCTACTCGAAACTCTTTCACCAAAATCGATTGATCAAGATACTGGATTTGTCAAAATTAAGCCTACAATGCAAATTGCTGATGATCGATTTCCTCATATCTTTGCAGCTGGCGATGTGACAAATCACACAGATGTCAAAACTGGTCATTATGCTTGGATGCAAGGTTTAGCTGCCTTGACGAATATCAAGAAAATGATTCAAGGTGCTACTCAAGAAGAATTAGAGCCTTACAAGAGTAAGGATCTTGCATTGATCAAGCTTATTTTAGGAAAGGTAAGAAATGAGCGACTATAGCATAGACGAGACGTTGACTTGGTTTTACAGAAAGAAGCAGTGATGCAAACGCATGTGCTTGGCCCTTTGGTAGCTGTGGGCTCTTGGATCGCTGGTCGTTCTATTCCTGAAAATGTCTATGCATCTGCTACTTGGGGTTGGCTAAATGCCCCATTAGAAGAATTATTGGCCAAGAAAAAGAAGTTGTCAACAATAAGCTGTTAAACAGATATTTGCTTTTCCAAATACATTGTATAAATATATCAAGTGGCAGTTTTGCTTTTATAGGAAAAAAAGTATTGTTTTATTTTTACATGGTATTGAAAATGCAAATCTGGCTTGAACGGAATGCAAAGTCTATCCGCATTAAGTTTTATTTTTTTTTATGGCATACTAAACCTTTCTGTCAATCCTAGACATATAACATGAATGCGTTTGTGCTTGAGAATATTTGAACTTATAAACTGTTTCAAGCAACCCAATGATATTACAATAACCTTAGCTTATTGAGGAAAGACTCAAGAAACTATGTGTCGATCATTAAATATAATGTTTTATAATCTGTTCATATCATAAGACTTGTTTTTAATAAAAACAAGTTTATCTCATGACAAAGCCTATCTTTCATGATGTCTACAATAGCTACCCCCTTTTTTTTTCCCAAAAACTAGGAGTCAAAGCAAGAGCACATAACAAGCTCTCTTTACCTGTTTGTCTTCTTTTTCTTTTCCTTTGTTTTTTCTTTCTTTCTTTAAACTGTAAATATATAAATTTGTACTATGAAACTTTCAAGAGAGGTTAAAATCTACTTTATGCTGTGTATTACCGGCTTGTTCTTTCTTGCAGAAATCATTGTTGGTTATTATACTGGCTCTCTCTCTCTGGTAAAATGAAAACGCATTTATATGTTTTCCTTTGTGTTTTTTGAGTCTAATGCAAACATTAGATAGCTGATTCATTCCATATGTTGAGTGACATGATTAGCATGTGTGTAGCACTATGGGCTATTAAGGCAAGGATAATGCAATATTTTGTGTTTGATAACCATATTATTAGGTTGCTAAAAAGACACAATATAACCCTAAATACTCATATGGTTGGCAAAGAGCCGAAATCCTTGGTGCACTTGTGAATGGCGTGTTTTTGTTTGCATTATGTTTTACCATTTTTATAGACTGCATCAAACGATTTGTTACGCCTGAGCCCGTAACTCAACCGATCATGGTATTGATCACAGGTAGTGCAGGTCTAGTTGCAAATTTGATTGGCTTATTTATATTTCACGGTATGTAACATTCTATTTGTTTGGTATCTCACTAAATGCCATTAGAACATGGACATCACCATCATCATCACCACCATGAAGATCATGCAGGACAGGATCCAGAGTCAATGGAAGGTCGCAAAGGGCATTTGAATATGAGAGGTGTAAGGAAAAACTTTTTCTTTCTTTTTTTTCCTTTTTGTTTATAATATGACCAAAAATAGATCTTTTTACATGTCTTAGGTGATGCATTGGGTAATGTTGGAGTTATTGCATCGTCACTGTTTATTTGGTTGACGGATTACAGTTGGAGGTTTTACTTTGATCCTGCTATGAGGTATATATATATATATATGTATAAAGATGCTTAGTAAGCCATGTTTTAACTTATTTGTTTAGTTTGTTGCTGACAATCATCATCTTTTTATCGGCAATTCCTTTAGGTATTTTTAGGATGAGCATTCGACAGTTACTTACTTTATTTTTTTTCTTAGTCCGACAAACATCATTTATCCTTTTACAAGGAGTACCTCAAAGTGTTCCAATAGACGATGTCAACACATCACTTTTGAAGGTATAGAAAAATGAAAGAAAAGAAAAAAGACATTCAAACAACACATCATGTATAGTTAGAAGATGTCATATCTGTACATGAATTGCATGTCTGGCAATTATCAGACACAAAGTTAATTGCCTCACTTCATGTCTTACTCAAATCCCGTGAAGGATACATGGTATTGGCTTCCAAGATTCGAGAAGTTTTGCATGGCTATGGCGTTCATTCAGCTACCATTCAGCCCGAATTTGTTGAAGATCAATTAGATGAAAAGTATGATGGATCCAGAAATACACATATGATTTACAGCAGTCCCAACGAGGTAAACAAAGAAGTGATTGTTGTCTATACTAAACCAAACATAGGATTCAAACAACTCGTCATCATGTCTTTTACGTTGTACTGAAGAATCCTGTTTAGAGAACACTTGCTGTCCTCCCGAACAACAATGATGAATACTTGTATAATAAACATTTTACCATCGTACAAAGTGTTTATCATGGAACTTCTTTATAAATGAATTTTATGTCTACAGGAATGTCTATGTATATAATATAGGATGACGCAAATAGTCTCTCAACTGCTTCTACCAGGCACAGCTACCACAGCATCGTAACCAGGCAATGAACCAGAGAAACTATAAAGTCTATTGGATCGAATGGCTGTTGTGTAAGATGGTACTCTTGATAAATCA
The DNA here is from genome assembly GCF_025201335.1 of Gilbertella persicaria. NCBI lineage: Eukaryota > Fungi > Mucoromycota > Mucoromycetes > Mucorales > Choanephoraceae > Gilbertella > Gilbertella persicaria. Next base: position 4,303 of record NW_026251999.1, read on the forward strand.
ATTCCTTCCCAAGGCAATGGATCTACCACTGCTTGTCCATGCGCTTCATTCTCATCCTCTGTATCTGAATTGGATGATGATGTATGTACTCCAATGGCTGCTTCGTTTGGCGCTGAAATAGCAATAGAAGGAGGAAGATCACCTCGAGCAATGAGTGTTGCTACTTGCTGTGGATCATAAGGTGCTGATTTCCATGCATCTTCATAAGCTGGTAGTACATTCTCATCCTCTACGGGTGAGACTTCTGCTATCACTACTGGAATTGCTGCTCTTAACTCTAAAGCATGACTCAGTTAAACACTTTGACTCATGCTTTCTTACCTGAAATATGTCCATCAGCATTTGTTAATGATACCGTAAACTTTAATTTATGCTTAATTTTTATCAAATCACATGCTGAATCTGTCTGGACAAGATGGGAAGAGAGTTCAGGCACTGGTACCAGCTCGGTCTTTGTCCATGGATCTTGCCCACTTGAAAATTCCTCGTCTCTTATGTGTTTAATGACTTTACCTTCCATTTTTGAATGATCTTCGGCAGACAATGTTGTGTATTCCTTTAACACACAAGAGACAGAGCGCACCCGTAAATCTGGCGCAATAGGCTGTAAAGCAAATGTAACTGGAATAATGCTGCCCATACTGAACACCTTACTTGGGATGCTGATATCATAACTTAATTTATCAACCCAGACATTAGAAATAACAACAATTTGTGATAATTCCAATGACGAAGGTAGTAACACACGCGAAACTTTGATCTCTCGACGATCATTGTAATTCATAGAGAAAGTGGGTCTATCTACCACAGCTTTTAGGCGATAACTAACTTGTCCAAGTTCATGGTTGACTGTTTCAGGCAAATCACCGGGTAAAGGAAGTTCAAAATCCCTATGAATATATCAATAACCCGTTTTGCGAATTAGTTTTTACCATTTGTAATGGCCTTCGGGTAAATGATAGTTTTTGTGTTTGGGTCTCAAAAAACTCCACTCGTGCTTGATGATGGTCTTTTCATCTTTGTAATGGCGCTGGTGAGATCCAAGGCCTATTCTGTATCAGTAAAACAGGCTATTGAACAAGATAAACTACCTTCTGTCCAGTTAACCTTGGCTTTCCCGATAAATTTAAGTGAGATAGAACGTACTTTGGTAGTTTCCTGACAATTGAGAACAACAGAACCTCTCAAGATAACACCAGCAGACTCATCAACGCTACCATGTAGTATGATGTGACTTGTTTCCAAGTTGATATGGAAATCAGAACTATGAACAAGTTGTATAGGATTAGGTAGAATGTTCATTTTGTAAAGAAAAAGAGAAAAAAAAAATGCATTGTACTGGCTTTTTTTTTTTTTTCAAGGATTTGCCTACCAATCAGCTTTCAGAAGCAGACTGGCTTTACAATTACTCTTTGAATATAAATGCATTAATACTTAACGACTGGAAATATGAACAACTTTTACACTGTTGTTGATAGAAGAAAGAAACATAAATATTCAGCATATTTGATCTATTTTTTGTTTTCTAGAGAGAACGTTTTGTCCATTTAAGAAGAAAAGTTAACCATTTTTATGTAAAGATATAGATAGTTAATTGATTGATATTTCAGTAAGCTTTAAAGTATGTGTACTTTCTCAGTTCTATTCAATGACATTCTTTTATGACACTAACATGTCCTATTTTTCTTTCTTATGGCTGATTTATATGCATCTGACAGACTGGGGTCTACCTTGTGTTTATTATATCTAAACTATTCTTTTTAAACTTAAGAGTGCCAAGTATTGTAGTAGACCTTAATTAGAGATATTCTATACATAGAATGCTATAAGTTAGTGTCCTTTCGCTATCTAATATCTACTAAAAAGGCTACTTTAGTACTAACTACAGTGCACAATAAACTTTGAATGCAGATTTGAAGCCAATGTCCATATTAAGTCGATGATTTCGTCTTAGTAAACTCGTTTTCTTTTCTCCAAAAGCACCTAGACATGGCCTTACCTGATTTCGGTGGGATCAGACATGTAATCCATGCGTGTAAAGGCAGGATTTATGCTACCTTTATAGGCCTAAGAATATGGTCGAACTTTGTATGCATTGTTGTCCCTTTTTCAGTTTTGAAGTAATTGTTTGCCTGCTGTCTCAATTGTATGAACAAGTAATGTAGTACCAAATATCTTGTTCTAATAAAATGCTCTATTAAAAGAAATGTGATCTCCCAAATCAAGTGGAAAGGTGCCATAACATAGGCAGGATTCAACTGACTTGAGAAAAAAAAATTCGATTTATGCCATTTCATTCAGAATCATTTTATCTTGTTGATAGACTATTTCTTTGACTAGTATCTTTACTTAAATTAAGCTTAAACGAAGTATATATCTTGTCCTCTAATTGCATTTCTCGAGATATCTTTTTTTTTTTTGAGAAAGAATATAGGACAGGGGGGGTTTATTATCGAATTTGTTTGCATAGAAGCAAGACTTTATTCTAGTAAGAAGAGGGTATCTAGGATGTCTTATGGGTAATAGCTGAATTCATGAATGAAAAAGAAGAATCTATATTGGAAGTTTCATTCAAAAAGGCAAATGTAGCTTGCATATCCATAAAACTATCTATGTCAAACAATTCCATTTTTGCGCCCAAGGTCGAAGGTTTAAATGAAGGTGTTTGTGTAACGGATGCTTCTTCGGTAGATGGAACAGTATTGTCACTCAATGATTTTTGGTATTGTTTTGGTATGACCGAAGGTGTTGGAGGAGCACTCTTTCGATTTTTGGATTCTTCCTGGCGCAATGGTTTTTTTGATTTCTTTTTCTTTAAAAAGAACGAACTAAACGAACGTTTTGGCTTTAGTTTAGGTTCTTCCTCAGCCAAAGTGTTTTGCTCCATAGGTGCTTGTGGTACAGTCCTTGGCTCTAATGACTTGGATACTCTGAGTTTTAGCTCAGGTGGTTTTGATGCGATGGGGTTTTGTTCCGCTTCGATTTGTTTTGGTTCAATGGTGCTTTGCTCTAATTTTTGTTGTGTGACCTCTAGTGCTGCTCGGTACTGTTTTTGTAATTCCATAGCAGGTGTAGGCTTATTCTGTTCCTCGGGTCGATCTTGATGAATATCATCCGCATCGAGTTGATGGGTCGATGGCGTTTCATGGTCTGATGTGTTCGTCTCTTCTAAAGGAGGAGGAGGAATATTGTCCATCACTTCTGAAGGCCAATAATCTAAATGCCATTGTTTTTGCCACTGTCTTGCTTCTTCAAACATGCTGAACCAATTGAAGGGCATGTCCATACGTAAATGCTTAGACCAAAGGTGAATAGGGGGATTACCAGCATGATCAAATGCATGATAAGCATCGAAGTTATTAGGTAAATATCTATTTTTATGTTCAATGGCCTGTCTATCCATAGTGTATAACATTACCTTGCTTCTGACCATCTTATATGGTCTACTGAATCAGTACCTATGTTGATCAGATAAGCATCATGTTGATATCAATATCATTACTTGCGTAAAATAGAAAAGCAACACATATCATCATCCCATCCTATAGTTTATGAATGACCACATCTTTATCACTTTTATTTTTCTTTTACCTTGAAATAGACCAATGGCAACGAGTTTAATTTTAAGAATGTAAAGTTCACCTTGCTGTAGCTCAGATAGCGGAACAAGGTCCAACATATATTCGTTATCGGCTGTTACACTTGGCGTATGCGAGTTTAACATGAAGAAAAAGAGAAATAGTAAAAAAAAAAAAAAAAAAAAAAAAAGACGGTTGTTCATTTTAAATAATAAGCAGATTTTGTGCAACCAACATGGTCAAGTAACATTTTCGGTAATTCCATCTTTATTTTATTTTATATAGGTTATGCGTTCTCCCCCCCTTTTTTTTATGACATTGGATGCTAACTTTCTTCATTTGCTTTCAATACCATGTTTTTAAGAAACCGTTGCAATACATGACGCATACGTTGTGGTGTAATTTTAGGTGAATATTTTGTGATTCTGTATTCTAAGCATCGGGTGACAATGTCTCTTGGTATAAATGAGCCTTTTGTTGTAGGAGGAGAAGGTGTGGCTTCTTGTGTCGATGGTTGTTGACCGGGCAAAATGACAGATGTTGCAGGACGACTGTAATAAAAAGAAGGTGACATCCATTTGGCAAACGAGTTCTTTTGTGTGGATGCAGAATACCAAGAAGGTGACATACTTGTGCTTGGTAAAATGCTGTTGGCAAATGAAGGATGGTATAACGAAAGTGTCTTGGTCTTATCTTCTGGTTCTTCTTCTTCTTGAGGTTTTTGTTGTGGTGAAGAAGGTGCAGAAGAAGGATGTTCTGAAGTGACCAAATGGCGATAACTGTTTCTTAAGGCAAATTCAGGCGGAATGATGTCCATTGTCACTGTGCCCATCAAGTGAAGATGGCGAATGGCTTGTAGCACATCAGAGACTACAATACATCAATACCACTGCTTTTTGTTGTTGTTGTTGTTGTTGTTGTTTGTTACTTACTATACAAATACTCTAAGAATTCTCTATTTTTAAATAGTCGTTTTTCATTAATACGGTGCATGACTTTATGCCATAAATTTGTTCTATCTTTCCAATAAGGCCAACCATACTGCATCAACACAATCATGTTGCCTGCCTTTTCATCCCAACGAAGGGCAGAATCAATAGAGGCCATACCACCACGCTGTTCTGATTCATTATCGAGACTTACAATCAAATGCTTAATACAACGCACCACCAGGCCTTCTTGAGTCACTCTCATCAGACCAAATTCTCTTCCATCAAACACATTGGCTACTGTACAACAATCAGCTTCATCCATCACGAAATCCTTTTCGTCCAATCCATTAGGAATAGGAAACACAGATAAAATGATAGCAATTTCCAATGTGGATTGCTATTACTAAGGTCAATGCTTGTCTACACTCTGGCTGTTTTACTTACCTGAAGACTGCCTACCAGTAAATAGATCACACCAATATTGTATAAGACACGGAAAGCAAACATGAATGGAATGTCCATCTCAGCAGAAGGTTTGTCTGTCTTTTCTTGTCGACGTTGTACTTCAATACGATCACAGATAGTCTGTGATAACTCAAGTGCTTTTGCTAAATTACCAGGTATAGAAGGCTACATCATAAGAAAATAGGTCCCCATACAATCAAATACACTTACAGAAGATAAAGCCAAATCACTTCGAACAAGTAGGACTGCATTATGCATATCAAACGGTAATCGATAACCATCAATCACACGGCATAATTCTAACCCAGATAAATACAATCAACTTTCTCTTTTTCTCTATTCTTTACCTTGTTCCCATCCTCCTAAATGATCCACCAGTGATTTTTGTGAAATGGTCGTAGAAGCCCATTGCCATAATTCAACCACATGACGAAGACAATCAGCTGCTTGACTCAAGACTTGTAATGCTTCATCTACGCCTCGAATACAATACGAGTCCAGTCCTTGTCCTCTGTCTTGTTCTTCTAATCTCGGTCGCTTTTCAGGCTGGTTGTCATTCGAGAAATCCAAAGTCGTACGCTCTTCTGTTGTCACACGTTTTTGACCTGTCATGACTTCAGGTGAATTTGGCTGAAATGAACAGACAGGAATCAAGCATGATTTCTCTTGTGATTTATGCTGTTCATCCATACCACACACAAACTTGTAATAATCGTACCCAAACTGAACAAACTGACAAGTGGCTGCCATGAATTCGCACATCAGGGTAGCCACAATCGACAGATCATCTGTGGTAGCATTGTCCTTGGTTTCATCATCATTAATACGCACACTCATGCGGTGTTCAATCAGATACTGAAATCGAACCAAATGGGAGACTGAATCCAACTGATCCAATCCATGGTAACTAAGATAGGTTCAGTCATCAACATGGTTCAGCATCCTACTTACCCACAAGCAGACAACATGGCACAGGTAAACTGAGTGGATTCATCCCATTGATGCTTTTTAATATAAAATCGTTGTCCCAACAATAGAAACTGTTCAAACAGATGATAAGGTAGTGTGATATAGTGTTTGCTTTCTGTGGATGTAATACTGGGCATTTTATCTTTTCTGACAAGCAACAGTCGTTGTTTACAGAGACGAGGAAATAGTTCAGTCACAAGTAAACGAATGCAGTCTTGTCTTTCATCTCCTTTACTTGCTTGTGCACACAATATCAGCAGATTGATGGCATTGATCTATCGATTCAGTCTTTGTTATTTTCTACTGTTGACTTACTAGGTATTTATAAGCGTGTCGAGGATAAGCTTGAATATAATCAAATAAGATCATAAATGCTCGCATGGATTCTTTCTCTTCCAATTGTTCTAATAGTAAAACTAAGCATATGTTGTCATTGTTGTGTTTACCTGTTGCCACATCAATAATGTTCGACTGTAACAAACACGGTAAAGAAGCAAAGAATCCTAATCATACTGTCAATCAAGGATAGTATATGATGGTCACATACGACTGGCTTCTGTATCTTTAGCTGGATCAATACTCTCTGCTACTTGTATTAGATAAGACTGAAATGTAGGGTGTTGTGGGCTATTTGAATGTCTAGGATAGAAGGGATCAATATCTACCATGATGAGGTTGTTCTTACAATAATACAAAGCTCTGTATGGCTTTATCAAAATTGCCAGCTTGAATAGCTGTACGAAGCGTGTTGAACTGAATAAGATGAATATGTGCATCTGTATATTAAAGCTTACTTCATTATCGAAATGAGTGGTGTCTGTACAAGTGCCACATGAACGAGGGGATGTTGGTTCTTTTGACATGGTGTATGATCTTGATGGGAAAAAAAAAAAAAAAGAAAAAGAAAAAGGGAATTTATTTCCAGATGGATTATTTTAAGCCAAATATCTGTAGCTGTCATGAAGGCTTCTCTCTAAATACTCTCTATAGATAAAAGTGATTAAGATGCATGGTTTGTTCTTTTGGTTGACTTACTTGTCAATCAAGACTTCAATTCTCTTTTTGATCTCTTGTGCAGTAACAGGGAATGAAACAAGACAAGTCACTTCATTTAACAATTGACCATGACTGAGTGTTCCTTTTGATTTCATAATACGGACAATCACAGCATCCATTTGTTGTTCTCTAGCAAACAAGACAGGTGTATCTAGATGAGCGTCTTTTTCAATTACTTCACTTAGGGTGGCTGCGATCATGGAGAATGTTGATTTGTCTGTTTGGAATCCATCATGCCATACAAATGTATCTGTGGGCTCAATCTCTTGTCCTTCAGGATATTTGATCAGTAATTTGTGCTCTCTACAGGCTAAAGAAACCAACACTCTTCTTAATTCCAATTCATCCAGTTGCGTAGATACCAGTATCTCTTTAAATGTAAAGGTGGTTGCCTGATTAAATAACAACAACACAACAGCCTGGACTAATGTCACTGTGATTGTCTTCTCTCCCTAATGAAAATAAGCCAAAGAAGCCTTAGTTCAGACTTACCTTTGGATAGCATGCTTTGATATCACATACACCCAGTGAATGATGCCATGTTAAGACTCTTTTTTGAAATTTAGTAGAATAGAAGTGACTATACATTGTCTGTGCTTGTTTAAATAAAGGGGGTAAATGAACCTCAATAGACACATAGGATGGCCAGAAACCATATGTCAGTAGATTGACATGCATATTCAGTCGAGGGGAATACGCTGTCTATGAAGCACATCAATAACGGCGTCTTGCTTGCCTCACTTACATTGAATTCATGCATCAGTTCAGCGGATTTCTCAATGTCTTTGACCATGCCTTCCATCTTGCCCGTATAGCCAGCACCACAAATCTTTTTCATTTTAGCCAACATGGCCTTTTCTCCTTGCTTATGGGTTGTGTTGAGTAGCAATCGCTTAGCCAGATCACGCTTATAGACCATTTCAAACGTATCTTTGGCTTGTAAGTAACGAAACAGAAACATAGCCTTTTCCAGCAATCCTTCTTCATACACAGCACTCTTGAACACACTATCTGTGTATTTGGCCAATAGTTTGATAGCATTGTTTTCACGTAAATTGACAAAGTATTCAATACCATCCTTCAATCCATCTGCAAATTGATCATCTCCTTCAAAACTGTGGTCTACCATTTCATCTGTTTGCGTCTCAAATGCAGATAACATCATGATTCTCTCTTTGACGCTTGTCTTTGCATTCATGATAGAAGATCCTTTTTTCTAATCATTGGTCAGTGTTGTTGATGGTCATCGAACTTACCTTCACATAGGCTGTGAAATACTTGGCACAGATCTCTAAATGATCAATTTTTTGTAATAATCGATACAATAAAGAGAATTTATCATAATCAGTATCTTGAAACAAATCAAGACGCTCAAAATAATCAAAGCCTTATTGTCATCAGTTTGATACATAAGATTCTCACTTACATTTCTCTAATATCACTTGGACGCGTTTAGTCAGTAATTCTTGTTCAACAATCGACTGCAGGGATAACTTTAGTGATTTATCAAAATAATTCTTGACGCGTAAAATAGATTCTTGATGAACACGCATAGAAGCATGTTGTAAATAATCAAAGACATCCAATGTGGTCAACAATTGATCTCCTTCTTCACTATAAAATGCTTTGGTCTGTATCAACAAGTGCTGTTCAAAAGAAGCATGGTACAGATCCAAATCCATCAACATGCGAATGTTGGACTGTAAAAAGGATTCATCAATCGATTGACACGATCGTTCTTGTCGAATCAGATCCAAGATACTTGACAATGTCTTTTGCCATACGATGTCATATAGACTGAACCTTGTTCTGAAGAGGTCCATGGCCATATTCCATAAAGATCCTGTCTTGGTAGTAGACATGTAGGTCCTATCCAGATAGAGAAACAAACATCTTATTTGAGACTATAGAGAATGTATCAGTCGTCAGTTGAGGTAAGGTAACATACCATTTGATGTCCATAGTCTCGCCATGTCGAATGAACGACCCTCAAGTAGTCAAGGCCTTCTGTTGAATGATTGGCTAATGTCTGAAACTGAAGATCGATATGTTGACTACAGGCATCATGGACATGTTGATATAAATCTCGAGCAAAATCATATTGACACAAGTCTTCACATAACTAACAAGCGTAAATAATCTCATCAACAATGTCGATCTTACTTGGTAAAGCACCTCAAGACTTTCAGCACAAGGTTGATTGTGTTGAATGGCATGAATGGCACGCTCCAACCGAAGCCAAGATGCATGTTTATAAGCTTCATCTAATTCGGGTTTATCGACTCAAAATATTCCCCCCCTTCTCTCAGTATACAATATTTATATGTGTGTATCTTACTTTTGAGATCGTAAACAATCAGCTTTTTATCAGAAAGAATAGGATGCTTTTGATTATGGATGGCGTTCGTGAGATATTGACTGAAAGGGAGTTGTTGAAAATAAGTGGATGCGTTGGATCCATTCTCAAGTTTAGGTCGTTTGACAAGTTCCCAGTCAGTCATGGTTAAGAAGAACAAGAAAAAAAAAGAGACGCGTTGATGTCGAATTTATACTTGTGTGATATTTAAAGTCAGAAGAGACCTTTCTTTAAAAGAGAAACGGGGGGGAAGGAAGATAGGCTCAGGTAAGAACCATGACTTGGTGCTTTACAGAATAAGAGCTGTATTATTAGATATATTTTTTCCCTTGAAGAACACGTATGTTTATACCCATGAGAGGAAATAGGACGCATAAAGACCATCGTTAAATCGGAGCCTTGAACCACATCGCGAGATCTTTTTATATTACAGTCGTTCCAGTGCCAAAGGGCGAGTTATAAATCTTTCCAAAAGACGTGAATCAAAACTGACTTTGATCATCGTAAAAGGAAAGTTAATGTCACTGGTCATTATATGAAGTTCCTTGAAACCCCCAATGGATGGCATGGATTGTTTTCCTGAGCTAAAAGGTCATGGATAATGTACCCATTCATATAGCGGACCAAATTGATGAGATAATAGTTGCAAGAGTTTACAAGAGTATCTACCTCTTCTTGCTTTCCTGAATTTGATCCAATAGAGTAGGCTTCGCAATCAAGTCGAGTCAAGTCAAGTCTGCATGATTTTGGAATGCTTGTCCATCCAATAGTATTCCTGTTACTTTCTTTACGCTATAAGCTACAGCTAAATTATAAAAAGCATGCATATTCTTTAAGTTTCTTGTAAGATTCGGATAAAGTTTATTTTAATTGATGATAATACATACAAGTAAAAATACATGGTTTTGGAACTGTTTAAAATGACAATGAATATAAAAAATAAATGTAAGAAAGTAAAGCAAAAGTAAATAAAAAGAAAAATAGAGAAACGATAAAGGATGTAATGGAGACAATTAGAGTTGTTCAGACCAGTAGATGACCAGCATCATTTCCTTCACATGCTCCGGCGATAGGCGACTTCTTTTGTCGGTAATCAATTGACTTGACCTACTAAACACAGGTTCACAACTTGCGCTTGTGCATGGCACCGCCAAAAAGTCCTTCGCCACCTTGGCAAATGAATATTGTTCTATGAATTTCTCTTGCTTAGAAGGTATCCTATTATGTTCTATTGCCTATCATATGTAGTACTTCACTACAGACAATCTGTAATTGGAGATTTTGCAGAATTAGAGGAAGCGCTGTCAGACAGAAGAGGCAAGCTATTGAAAGCTTCAATTTTCTTTTTAATTGCCTTCTTTTTATGGTAGGCAATCGGCTTTTTGACAACTGATAAAGACTGCTCTATTGGATCAAGTTCAGGAAAGTGAGGAGAGGTAGATACTCTTGTAAGTTCTTGCTAATTCTTATGAATATAAACGTCGTATAAAAAGAACCAAAGAAAAAAGCAAAAGAATGTTTGTTATGCGGTGGCATATTTATATCACAGGTTTGTTTACAATTTAACTGTTGCAGTATCAAAAAGGGGGAAATTTTAGTGACCTGCTTTTCAGTGTCTTTTGAGAAAAATTTATAACCCGCCCTTTGGCGCTGGAATGACTGTATGTCTTCCAACAAAGGTAGAATATGACATACTATAAAAACCACTCATGACAAGGATAGTCCAATGTCCTATTTGTGAACAATGGGTGCCTTCAAACAAGATCAATACGCATATTGATGCCAACTGCCCACCTTCTGTAAAAGAAGAAGAATCATCCACAGTTGACACAACAACACGTATGGCTCCTTTATTTGCACCTCAAAAGAAACCTGCTACGCAAGAATCAGCCACGCCTTTAAAACGTCCTAATACAAGCACAGCGACAGCCACGCCACCGAAACGAAAAAAGACAGACATTGCTTATGCATCGATGCCTTTGGCTGCGAAAGGTAGATGGAAACAAAACATCATGATGATACTGATATTAGGGTTTAGTACGTCCTACGCATCTAGATGAATTCGTAGGTCAACATGAGCTTTTAGGTGATGACGGTATTTTGAAAAAACTGATTCAAAGTGACCGTATACCGTCCATGATGCTATGGGGTCCACCCGGTTGTGGCAAGACAACTATTGCACGTATTATTTCCAACATGACCCGCTCTCGGTTTGTTGAATTCAGTGCTACTAGCCATAATACAGGGGATATCAAAAAGGCATTTGAGGATGCGCGAGGTCATTTAGCATTGACTGGACAAAAGACCATCTTGTTTATCGATGAGATTCATCGATTTACAAAAGCACAACAAGACGTGTTTTTGCCTTATGTTGAGCACGGCACTATTCATCTGGTGGGTGCTACTACCGAGAATCCTAGGTAAGAGAACAAGGTATAAAGTGATGGCGTAACATGAATCAAGTCTAGTTTCAAGGTCAATTCAGCCTTACTGTCACGATGTCGAGTATTTGTGTTGCAAAAATTAGATCAAGATCAGATCAAGTCTATCCTGAAAAGGGCATTGAACAAATGGCGAGAAAAACATGTGGATTCGATCAGCAATCTAGAAGAAGAACAAGCGTTAAATCAATTGGCTTCTTACAGTGATGGCGATGGTAAGCGTTCAATCACAGTCATGATGTATTGATCCCTCCTTCCCATGATTAGCAAGAGTAGCCTTGAATACGCTGGAAATAGCCATTAGTCTGCTACCTTCGCATCATCACTCACTTCAGCCAGAGATAGTCAAAGGTGCATTTCAGAAATCACACTTGTTATATGATCGAAATGGCGATCAACATTATGATATTATCAGTGCATTACACAAGAGTATTCGTGGAAGGTATGTTATCTATGTTTTCTATGTCTTATTGATCCATCTCTAGTGATGCCAATGCTGCCTTGTACTGGTTAGGTCGAATGTTAGAAGCAGGTGAAGATCCACTGTATATTGCTCGTCGATTAGTAAGATGTGCTAGTGAAGATATTGGATTAGCAGACAATACTGCTTTAACCTTAGTAAGCAGTATGTCGTTCATACATGTTTTTTTATTGATTCATAACATAGGCCATGTCTGCTTATCATGCCTGTGAAAAGATTGGCATGCCTGAATGTGATACCATCCTTGCTCATCTTGTGGTTCATTTAGCAGAGACAAAAAAGAGTGTCAGGACTTACAAAGCCTATAATCTTGTCAAACAAACCATTCGACAAAATCCATCTTATCCTGTTCCTTTACATATTCGTAATGCACCTACTTTACTTATGAAGGTAAGATTTTTTATTTTATTTATAGGTGTATTTACAATGATATAGAATTTAGGCTATGGCAAAGACTATAAATATAATCCAGATTATGAAGAAGTAGTAGATCAAACGTATCTTCCACCTGAACTACAAGAGACGCGTTTCTTAGATGCCTAAACCAATCGCTTTGATTTCTGCAATACGTTGACTCATGGTGTCTAAAGCAGCAGTCCATATTTCTAGTTCTTTTTGTTGACTAAATGTAGATGTTTTGAAGGGAATGATTTTGTTGGCTGAAGAAGTGATGCTTGCTTCTCTTGTTAAATAATGTGTATGACTTCTTAATGCAAACTGAATATCCTAAAAAAAAAAAGAAAGATTCAATATGGAATTTGAGACGAACACTTACATTCACAAGAGAGAAATAACGAGAAGCTAAATCACGAAAACGCATAGCACGATCATGCACAAATTGGTCTGCATTGGCTTCTTTAGGTGCTTCATCAGACAGAATAGAAAGTGCTTCTGCTGCTGTTTCTACCAACAAAACGAGTTTCTATTCTATTTAAAAAAGCAGTGTCTCTTCATCGACTTACTTTTTCTGCTTGATGTAAATCTTGAATGCGCATGGTACTTTCAGCCATGCGACCTGTTGGATCTTTATATTGATTGGACATGGAATTCAACACGAATGAAAGAAGAAGAAAAAAGTAGTTGCTGAGTTATCTTTAAAAAAAAACATAAAATCTAATTATTTTCTCTTTCTTTTTTCTTCTTCTTCTTTTTTTACTGTCATTCGACATCATCCAACAACAACAACAACAACAACAACAACAATACAGACAAGAATACAAATTGCATGGCAGGTCCTAGCGATGAACATAAAAAAGAGCTTAGCTTTGCTTCTCAGGTACAAGCATTTGATTTTTGTGGCGAATCGATTGATGCTTCTTTAAGGTAAAAACAAGCAACAGAGAAGAGAGAACGGAGAATATAAACATTAGACTATAGAAAACTATTAGCTAGAGTTCTTTTACCTAAAGAAGCACAACAGATTGATCGTGCTATGGAAGATTTTGCTAAACGATATCATGAATGTAATCCAGGACTAGTGGATCATCCAGGTAAGACTCATATCACAGACGACATAGGGCTGATCACTAGGCATTAGATGTTGTTTATGCAGTAGCATTTTCTATTTTGTTGTTGCATACAGATGCTCATAATAAGAATGTCAAACAAAAGATGAACAAGGATACATTTATTATGCGTACAAAAGTGATTGAAGGAGGAGAAGGATTTCCACATGAAATATTAGATGTAAGCCATCACAAGACTATAATATGTTGGAATTTATACAATTAGATTATTTATGACAACATTATCATGTCAGAATTTACCTATGCAGACAGTCAGACTACACTCAAAAATTCATCTTGGTTCTCTAAATTAAAGAGCAGCAGTTCTGTTGACTTGACACATCATCATACCCAATCCGTAAGTTGGTCTTTACTCTATCGATACTTATTCATGGTTAGAATGCCCTCTTGATGGATCTCTCTCAGAAATTAGAGCAACTCATGCCTGCCGAAAATAGTTTTCGTTATAAACGGACTCTGAAACCAATTCCTATGATGGAAATCCACCTGTCGCTTTTAAAAGCCAAATCGTTATGTTTAGCAGGTGTCAAGAGCAAACATGACAGCAGCACATCCACACACAACACATTCACGATACGTGTGACCAAAGCAGGTATCTTGGATAGAAAATACGATTTGATTCAAGGAGGCAAAAAAGCAACGGCTCGAGGATGGAGACCGTTTGGTGTGATTTTGAGTGGTAGTCAAATCATTTTTTTTGGTGATGTATCTTCTTATCAACAATGGCTTGAAGAAGAACCCATGTCACCCATGTCTATCCATTCCACCTCAGAATTGATTTCAAAAAGAAACCATAGTTTCCCTGTCTTGGCTGAATCTATACCCACCTCATCTTATTTAAGACCTGTTCAGATCGTATCTCTTTCTTATGCTGTCTGCATTTGTGATGAACAATACACTAAATACCCTCATGTCTTTCGACTCATCACAGGTGATGGACAGCAATTCTTGATGCGAGCACAGAATGATCAAGAGATGGATGACTGGATCCTCAAGATCAATTATGCTGCTACACTCAAGACAACAGGTGTACGTATGCGACCCTTAAAGCGACAGATAGACAGTGAACGATCTAAACGAGAAGAAAGAGCCAAAGAGAAAGTACAGGAACTATCAGATCGTATTGATGAACAAGTCAAACTATTGGACCGTGAATTACAACTACGCCGTAATCTGATGGTGATCGTACCTTATCAAAAATCAACCAAGGATCGTATTCTTGCTTTTGCAGAGACAGTAGGCAAGCGTATTAAAATCAAACGTATTGAACTGCAGCGACTTGAATGCTATCGAGATTACCTTGAAGCAGAATTGAATTGGCATCCATCAGCAAGTCAACAGCAGCAGAGAAAGATGTCTTTACCTTTACCTTCTCATTTATGTTCCTTGGTCTCTTTACCAACCGCCAAAAAACTATCTCATCTTGCATTTGAAGAAGAAGAAGAAGAAGAAGAAGAAGAAAATGAAGAAAAAAAGGCGGAAGAAGATAATCTACCTGTCAAGGTAGAAGATAAGAAAGATTTGGACCGTGTCATGCGTCGAAGAAGTCAAAGTAATCCTGTGAGACCCATGGATAAGAAACTATTGCTACTAGAACCACCCAAACCCCATGGTAGACAAAGAAGTGGGTCAGAAGCATCTTCTGTAGGAGGAGATGATGATAATATGAGTGTGATTATTGTCAATGATTCTGAAGAATTATTAACAGAATCATGGCCACCAGCAGAATAATAATATTTTTTTTTTTATGTATTTATATTTATTATGCTTACATTATCTGAACGTATTCAACAATTACAAACCTATCTTAGTTATTACTATATTGACTTTGATACACCTACTGAGCGACTTCAGTCTCTTTATTCAGACTTTGCTAAACTCAAGTTACTTAATGAGTATGGTTATAAAGCAAATGTCAACTATTGGCGTACCATCTTACTTGATTGTAATCTCCATGGTTATCTCAATACAGGAGACCATGTCTGTATGATCCATCAAAGTGAATTACCCGAGTTATTCTATCAATCCAAGCTGGACAAACCTTTATGCCTTGATACTGTGATTGTAAGTATTGAGGTTAATGTATAGCATCTCATTCGATCGATAGGAAGACATGAGAAAGGACACCAAATACCTCTTGACTCAAAAAGAATATGAACATACATACCCTGTCACAACCACCAATCCCTCCAGTCTCAACTGGTTGCGATGGTTTGTTGACTGGATCTTACCCTCAACACCTTCTGATGTGTATATTGTGATGCCTACCATTGATGAATATGCCAAAATCATGGTTCAACAACACTACAAGAAACCACTCTGTAGTGCCTTGGACAACTTGTTTACATGGGATGAATTTAAAGCACAGTATCGAGCTATCCCCTGTTATCAAGAGACATGCGTCCAATTGAGTGATATGGACTTGTGGTTTGTTTTACGTTATTTAGTGCATCATTATGGTGTCGCTGTTCAAGATACATTCAAAACATTTGGACACCAAAGCACAGTCATTAAATTCCCAGAGCGTACTGAATCAGAACGGACTAAGGCAGTCATCAGTCAAGAAGATAAAGCAATCGTGAGTCTCAAGGCAGCCTGTACTGCTTTGCATTATCAAGTAGATCAATTAGAGATCAAAGCACAAGAGTAAGTGAGATGGTGTTCAACCACTGACTCAAGTCATCTAGATTCCTTCAAGTTGCTCAACAGCATTACACATTCCATCGAAAACCACAAGCCATGTTCATGTTGCGTAAAAAGAAACAAATTGAGCATTTGCTGGAACAACGTTACAAGACTTTGGATACAATGGAGACTGTCTTGTTGAAGATTGAAGCCTCTCAAAATGATCTTTATATGGTACAGGCATTTAACTTGGGCACAGAGACATTAAGAAAGATGCTGGCTCATCATTCATTTGATAAAATACAAGAGACCATGGATGAATTACAAGAAGCTCTAGATGACCATGAACAAGTAGAACATGCATTGACACAGGGTCATCACGTGATTGTAGACCAGGATGAACAAGCACTAGAAGAACAACTTGAGTCACTTGCATTGGAAGAACAAGCATTGACACAGCCTATTGATACTCAATCTGAATTAATGCGTCTTCAACAAGTATTGTCTTCTTTAAATGTACCTTCACATACTACAAAGCAAAAGCAAGCTCAATTAGCATAAGTACCACGTCATTTTGAGTTGCGACTATTTATTTTATTTTTTTCAATAAAAAGCCTCCCCCCTTTTTTTTCCTATCAACATGTCATATTACGGAGACAGAGATCGTGGTGATCGTGAAAGAGGTGGAGATCGAGCAAGACCCAATCCTTGTCGACTTTATGTGGGTAAGTAGGAAACGCGATGCTATAGACAAATAGATATTCATATTCTCTTTAGGCAATATCAATCGCTATGTACGCGAACAAGACTTGAAAGATATTTTTTCTAGATATGGTAGAATCAGAGACTTTATCTTGAGAGTAAGTAGATTGAGTTTGTGGTCATCATCTTACTGATGGTTTATGATAGGACTATTATGCTTTTATTGAATTCGATGTATGTATACGGATTGATCTGTTTGGAGACAATGCTCCTTTGTATTTGAAATGTTGTTAATTGTACTTTTTTATATTTTTTTGTCTATTTACTTTATCCTACAAAGACTGCTAGAGGTAATATTGTCTATTTTACTGTTATCAAACTCATGGTTATCAATAGAGGCTGATGATGCTGCTAAGGAATTGAATGGCTACAGACTTGAAGATGACAGACTGGTTGTCCAGGTTGCTAATGTTGCTCGTAACCGTCTTGAACCCCGCGACCGTGATAGTCGTCGTGAACGTGAGCGTGGTCGTGAGCGTGAGCGTGATTACAGATCAGACAGAGGTAGAAGAGATGCACCTGCTACTGATGGTAACGACAGATGCTACAACTGTGGTGAATTTGGTAAGTTTTTTTTTTTTTTTTTTTTTTTTTTTTTATTGTCCCTTTGACTCATCATTTTCCTTTTAGGACACATGTAAGCTATTATGCCCTCTTTGCATCGATTTACTAACCTTCTTTTTTTTTTTACGCGTTTTTTTTAGTGCAAATGAATGGTAAGTAAATTGATACATACAACATAGACTAACCATATTGATAGTTCTTTGCCCAAAGGAAGGTATTGTATTTAATTTGATTTGATTCTTGTAGAGTGCTTATATGTGTTTATGTAGTGGTGAGCGTGCGATGAGATTCCAAAAGGGTTGTTGTTTGTAAGTAGGCTGCATAAACTTGAGTACAAACAAATTAAACTTTATTTTTCATTGTAGTGAATGTGGTCAATCTGGCCATCGAGCCCGTGATTGCCCGTAAGTCAATAAGGAAAGGATGATTATGTATTCATATTGATGATAGTGAAAAAGGCAATGGTGGAAATTCATCTAGAAGACGCCGATCCCGCTCTGACTCTCGTTCCCGTTCTCCTAGACGCTCTCGCAGCCCTGCTAGACGTTCTCGTTCTCCCAGACGCTCTCGAAGCCCTGCCAGACGTTCTCGTAATGACAGACGCTCTCGTAGTCCAAGAAGACGTTCCCCAAGCCCTCGTCGTGGACGTCGTTCCGACAGCCGTTCTGTTAGTCCTCGTCGTAGATCCCCAAGCCCTAAGCGTACGTCCAATGACAGTTCCAACGAAGACACCAGAATGGACTAAATCCTTTGCTTTTAATAAACGAGTTGTACATGCATGACGGTGTTTTTTTTAGTCCGAAATTCAAAAACGTAATGATGATAAAGACGTGTCTTGTTTTTTTTTTTTTTTCAACTTAACATGCCCATTGTCTATTCTTTTACTAACGGAGACGCTTTATCAAACGGTCTCAATAGTTTTGTTGAAAAGGTTTCTCGTGAAGCTATTGCTGATCATGGTCATGTCTCGATTGCCATTTCTGGTGGTTCTTTACCCAAGATTCTCTCTAAAGAACTCGCGTTCAATAAAAACGTTGACTTTAGCAAGTGGCATGTCTTTTGGGCTGATGAACGCTGTGTAGCTCATGACAGTCCTGACTCTAACTACCTCGAAGTCAAGAAATCCCTTTTTGATCATATTCCTCAAATTCCTCAAGACAACATTTATCCTATCCATGAAAAGTATGCTATTGCCAAAGATGCTGAGCATGCTGCTCAAGACTATGAAGAACAACTTAAAAAGTTCTTCAAGCACGAATTGCCTTCTTTTGATCTCGTCTTGTTAGGCATGGGTCCTGATGGTCACTGTTGCTCGTTGTTCCCCGGTCATCCTTTGTTGGAAGAAACCCAACGTTGGGTTGCACCTATTGTTGACTCCCCAAGCCTCCACCAGAGCGTATTACTTTGACTTATCCTGTTGTCAACAACGCCAAATTGGTCGTATTTGTGACTGCAGGTGATGGTAAGAAGGACATGGTGCAACAGATCATTGAACAGCCTGAAAAGAACTTGCCTTGTCAGCGTGTTAAGCCTGCTCATGGTGGCAAAGTTTATTGGTTTATTGACGATGCTGCTGCTTCTAAATTAAGAAAAGAATCGTGTTCAGAATATAAGTTGTAAATAGACATGCAAAACAATAAAGTATAAATTTCGTACGTTTATGCGACTGAAAAAAAGAAGTTGCGTAGAATGAAGGAGAAATTGAGAGGGTGATACAAAAAGACTAAAGCACAGATCTCGAAGTATATATATGTTGAATGACAGGCCAAAAAAAAAAAAGGTAAATTGTTTGCTTTAACCAAATATATCCAAAAATAGGGTCAACCTATTAAACAAAAGTAAAATGATATGATAAAGATCGACATTTGGCTTAGAAAACTTTCTTTTTCATATTTCAAACATGAAATGGAAGTAATGGAACATACCGCAATTATACTTTCATACATGTATCTTTTAAAGTTACGGTAAAGAACTAAAGTTTATACACGTGGAGTATCACTTTTTTCTCCTATATTCAAACACTGTATGCAAACTTCACTATGCTATCCAGATTTCCCCTTTTCTCTCTTTTATGCGGTCCCCTTTTGCTCCTTTATGCACTCTCTTTTTTTATTTTTTATTCGTCAGTTCCAATCATATTAATTGTCTTCTTTAAGTCTGGATTTTTACATTCTTGTAAACAAAAGGAGATCAAGAACCAAAAGGAGGTCAAAATAACTCCTCACTCTTTACGAATTGAGTATATATATAATGGACTTGATCTTGTCCAATTTTTTTTCATTATCAATATATTCGATAAATGGCACGTCTTACTAAAATCTGCATTTTTACTCTCGCTTTGATGGTAGTTGCTACTTCTGCTGCCCCTTGTCATGATGGTAGTGACGTTGGTCATCACCACGGTGGCGATCACCACGGTTCTGTTGGACACCACCATTCCGACGACGATGATGATGAATGGGATAATGATAGCTGGGGTGGTGATGATAGTGACAATGACTTTGACGATGATGAAGATTGGGACCATGAAGGTGGCTGTGGCTCTCATCACTCTGGCTGCGGTGGCGGTAGCGGCAATGGCGGCAATGGCGGCAATGGCGGCAACGGTGGTCACGGCGGTAATGGAGGCAATGGTGGTCACGGCGGCAACGGCGGCAACGGTGGTAATGGCGGACATGGCGGTCATGGCGGACATGGTGGCAACGGACACGACGGTGACAATGGCCATGACGGTGACCATGGTGACCACGGCGACCACGGCGACCACGGCGACCACGGCGACCACGGCGACCACGGAGACCACGGAGACCACGGCGATCACGGTGATAATGGCCATGGCGGACACAACGGTGGTGATGGTGATAACGGTCATGGTGGTCATGGCGGACACAACGGTGGTGATGGTGATAACGGTCATGGTGGTCATGGTGGTGACAATGGTAACGGTGGTGACAATGGCAACGGTGGTGACAATGGCAACGGTGGTGACAATGGTAACGGTGGTGACAATGGCAACGGTGGTAACGGTGGTGACAATGGCAACGGTGGTGACAATGGTAACGGTGGTGACAATGGCAACGGTGGTAACGGTGGTGACAATGGCAACGGTGGTGACAATGGTAACGGTGGTGACAATGGCAACGGTGGTAACGGTGGTGACAATGGCAACGGTGGTAACGGTGGTAACGGCGGCAGCGGTGATGATTGCTCTGGCCCTGATGTTGATGGAAACCTCATTGGTGTTGGTGCCAAATGTATTCTCAACAATCTTCATGTCGAAGACGTTGCTAAGAACATTGATATTGCCAAGAACATCGATGCCAAGGGACTTATCAGCGACAACGATGTCCAAGTTCTTTAAGTTCGTTAATCTATTGATACAACAGTTCATCTCATTCGCATTATACATTCATAACAAACTACTTCATCTTTCATGCATGAACTTCATTTTCATTCATACAAAACTTTTATATCATTTCTCTTCTAATAAAATAATTTTGTTATAATCTTTCTTATCCTGACATTGTTACTCCTGACAGGACATAGACACTCCTTTTTTAGGTCTTCATCCAGGTGAATTGATTGCATGTCTCCTATATATAATAAAAAGCACGTGCTTTTTTGACGTATAATTATTGCAGTATTTTTTTCTTCTTCAAGACAGTAAGAATGCTGATCAAGTGTCAAATGTAAGCAACTGCCTCTATGTTTGTTTATGGGACGCATACATATGCATCAAATCACTTCTTTCATTTTTTAATATGGACTTAAAAGAGAAATGACACCACTTGCCGTCACCGGTAGTAGTTAAAAATAAAATTTTATAAGGAACTTTTTGTTATGAGCGTAAGTCATAGAGGATTCGAAAATACTTGGGGCAGATTCAGATGTATAAATGCCCTCGTATGCTAGAGCTGTAATTGAATAATTAAGCTCCTTTACAGTAATTGCTAACGTTATATGTACATAAAATCCATGAAAACCATGCTTTCGATATATATTTATCTTAGTCTGGTTTTTATAAAAAAAAAGTAAATGGGATCATCACGCTAGATGCATACACTCATCACTTTTAGGCATCAGTAAGTCCTTTTTTATATGAATGGGCCTTCAAGTAAAAACATTAATACTGAATTGAAATGCTGCAAAAACATACACACACATACATATATATACGTATGCCTTTCTGTAGTAGTATTTTCTCAATAACTTTGTATGAGTTATATATTCTTTTCTTCATTTACTATTTATAAACTGTACACGATGTTGATATGCATGCAGTAGGATATTGCTTCTTCTCAGACTTTATTTTATATGCATAAAAAAAATACACACACGGCTTCTCTCTAATTTTCCTGTTCCCTCCTTTTTTCGGGATAATTGGAGACCACAGAGTACTTGATGATGAGAAGTACTTGAAAAACCGTTATCATTTTTAAAAATCTTTTTTAAAAAAAGTTAATATACAGGTCTGGTAAAGATATTTTTCTTTTCTTTCAGTTTGATGTTACTGTTCGTTTCTTTTTTCTTTTTAATAAACCTGTACAAAATAAAAGGCTAAAAGGCAATAGAATATTTCTTTTGTTGTAAATGTTAAGGGTCAAATTTATTTTGTAAAGAATGTTAGAGCTGTTTTCTATTTTTTTTCGGCATAATCATAGTCATAAAGCACAATAGCTGACAAGGCTATACAATATGCATTCTTGGATCTACTTCCAAGCCATTATTTACGCTAGATAATTGCAATAGCTTATGTTCTTTTTGTCTTTTCTTTAGGCACTGATACATGTGTCACTCAGAAAAAAATTAAGGTGAAGGAGAAATTATTGATTTCTTTCATATGCTCTGCAAGTGTTTGATTACAATTATGGCTATAATGTCCATCACTCACTGAGTATGATTTCTACGTAGCCAATAAACCTAAATGAATATTTTCCTACTGAGAAAACTGACATTCTTGTTCTCAATCAAACACATTTAAAACAAAAGACTGTTGTCTATAGTTGTACAACTACCTATCTAAAGTTGGATGATGAGAAAATGAAACATTTAAAAAGAACAAATCAAGACAATTACATTTGTTTTAATAGTAACCCTTTGTCATTGAATCAACTTCTAAAGTGGATATGATAAAGAACAAGTGACCTTTCCAAGAAAGGGATATACGTTTTTTTTTTTATTAAAAACTCGAGGTTTGCGCAAACATGTTATTCTGGATTTGCCAAGAAAAAACTGCATTTTGTGTTAGTATGATCTTGAAAGGTTTGTTTGTATTCTCCTTAAAGTTATTTAATTTAATGACCAGGTCTTGCATCAGAACCCTTATTAAAGTGTTCTTGTGTTAGCTATCTTCATTGGTAGAAACTATACTTTAGAATAGCCTATTTATTTTGTGTTTCTTCACCAAATATTAAAACTAGAGGGTCAAGATCTAGATGCTTATCTGGCCTTTTTCTCAATTGTCAGTTATCTTTTGCATTTAAGATACATCTTTCAAGCCTGTGCATCTTTGTGTAGTACTCAGTGAATCTTGCCTTATTTTGTACTCTATAACATGATAAATTGTAATACAGTATTATCTAGACTGTAATTAATCAAAAAATAAAATAAAATACAAAGACACTGCATACACAGCCCCCATTTATCATGTTACTTTCGAAGTTAATTATCAAGTTTCTTTGTTCGAGGAAACCAAAAATTTCCCTCTTTTTACAACAAGAACATAGGTGTATGATAAGTACTGTGTCAATGTACTAAACCAGAAAGAAAGAAAAAGTTTAAATTAAAGTCTAAAAAGAAAATTGAAGTGGTTAATACATATTGTTTTCCATGCACTGATGTCCGTTTTGTTTGTTAAATGAACAATCAAAAACAGTAATGTTAGTCAAAATTTAAGACCAAGTGCATTTCAAGGAGCTATTCTTTTTCTATATTTTGCTTGGTTCTAATTGTCTAAAGAGATAAAGCTTCTTCAATTGCATTAGTATACTTTTTTAAATTCGAGAAAATACAGAAACTTTGGTAGCACAACATTTCAAGCTTCAATTTTGTTTATCATTTAAAATTAAAATGTTTGTCCTACTTCAAAAAATTAAGGAGTTGTTTATTGTGCAAAGATTAAGGGTATTATCCTACGAGACACCAGAATATTCAAACAGTTTCACTTGTGTATTGTCCTCTTTCAAGGTCATTTGAATAAAAGTCATCAATAGCTCGTTTTTGAAGAATGAATTATTTCTGACTTCCTTAATCAGATTGGGATGTAGGTGTACATCAACATAACGGTGTGTATGCATAATTTTACCAGAAAATGTAGACACAACAAATTCTTTTAGAGGCTCTATCAGCAACCAGATATGATCAAGTTCTGTTAGATACTTAACAAATAATTTGAATATACTATTTCTAAATGTTGAATAGACTGAGCAAAATGCTTGCCAGCCTGTAGTAAACCGGAACCAACGCTAAAAGCAACTCAAAGCATGCACTACCGCGAAAAAAAAAAGAAAGCATGATGCTCTAAACTTGACGTCAAATGCACCAAGCTAAATATGGAACTGCTTGGTGCATTTGAGACAGGGATTTTCAATTAAATGACTACAAAAAAAAGCACTATGTACACTCATGAATAAAGAAAAACATTTTATTGTTTTTATTTAACATTCCATTATCACACAATCACTCATAGACATATATCGCAAACCCGCTTTCCCATTTTTGACACAACTTGGCGTTTAAAAACCCCAACTTAGACGCTCAGATACTAAGAAGCACAAGGAACTACTTGGTGCGTTACACTTATGTTAGAGCAATATTACAAAAGTCTAACGTTAATGCTGTTAAAAAGTCAAAAATAAACTTTATCATCAAGCATGTACCTAACCTGTTGCAAAGCATCATGTCTGCGTATTCCTGTCATATGTTTGTTCCTTGGGATACACCTTCCGAAGTGTACGATGAATCAAAAAAGAAGAAGCGTCTTGATTTGGCGATGTGTTTGCTTGATGGTGTGGAGATTGACTGTGGAGAAATAAAGTTACCAGATGCAAAGGCTGACGATGTGCAAGAAGATTGTTGTCGAGTACCAGAACACTTAAAAAAGATACTGCATAGGCGAATACAGGTTGTTTCGGAGGGCTGTTTGTTTTCGAAGAAGTTGAATTGAGCATGATGGAGTTCAAAAAAGAACTTTATGAATACTCCATAATCAACAAGCTCGAGTTACCTACAATGTTATCTACTTGTGATTACATGAATGAATCTCTTGAGTTTCTATTGGAGTTTTTTGATTTAATTAAAAGCACCATAGTTGCAAAAAACAATTCTGTAAATTCATTGGCTTTTTCAAAATACAAAAGTTTATTAAAGCCAACCATTTCTTTCTGTTGAATTTATTTGATTTGTAACAAGAGAGGTATTTCGGCAATTGAAGTCGCCTAAAGCAACGGCTGGAAATGAATTAAGTTATGTTTTTGGGGAAATAGTATATTCGGTTTTGGCCAGGCAAAGATTGAATGTATACAGCTGAGTAACATATGTCAAGACTTCAAGCGGAAGTGGTCTTAAATGAGTGTGTCGGCCCTTTGTAGGTTTAGAAATTACAAGTGTTCATATAGCCTGTAATCGGATTACATTGGATTCGGAAGAAAGCGTGCATAAAAGTTATGAAGGCTGGGTTTGTTTATGACAGACAG
Organism: Gilbertella persicaria; assembly: GCF_025201335.1. Lineage (NCBI taxonomy): Eukaryota > Fungi > Mucoromycota > Mucoromycetes > Mucorales > Choanephoraceae > Gilbertella > Gilbertella persicaria. The sequence goes on from NW_026251999.1 coordinate 29,752, forward strand.
ACGTAACCATATATGAGCATCAATGTTTCAAGAAGAATTATGTCAGCATTTCTTCAAATGCTGCATAAAACTCACCACAGAAGACCTGTTTGCAATCGAATACCAACGTCAAGATACCTTGATTAAGGCATGAAGGGTCCATGGATATCCGCCACATAATTAAAAAATGAGTTCTAAGCAATCATCACTTAGTTTTAATATGGGTGAAACATACTAAAACGAAAATAACAAAGACTATGACTAAGAAGAAAAAAAAATCGCGTTTTGAATTGAATATTATTAATTTGTAGAAGTTTCGAGATTATTTCTCCTCTATTTCCTCACTATATCATTCTTTTTTCTCTCTCTTTTTCAATTCTTTATGCGCTATTCGACTCATTCCTTATTGGCGCATAAGCACAAGTGTAAAGGATTTTAATATATGAAGCTTAATTACGCAGAAAAAAAAATATGCTTATTAATAGTTTCTGTCAAAAAAAAAAAAAGCTAAATGTCCGCTTTGCCTAAATTAAATCATCGTTTATAAAAGCTCGTCTGTTTGTTTTTCATTTTTTTATCTTCTTCTTCGTCTTATTAATAATTAACCAAAGATGGTCTCCAACAAGCAAGTTGTTTTCGCTAAGGTCCCTGCTGACTATCCCGTCGCTGGTGAACATATGCAAATTAGAGAATCTACTATTGATTTGGATGCTGAACTCGCCAAGGGTGAATTTATCCTCAAGACACTCGAAATCAGTGTTGACCCATACATGCGTGGTCGTATGAGAGACCCTAACATCAAGAGCTATGCTCCTGCTTTTGATTTGGATGCTCCCATGACTGGTGACACTATGTCTGTTGTTGTCCGCTCCAATCATCCTGATTACAAAGTAGATGATTTGGTCTATGGTCGTACTGCTCGTGGTCGTTTTGAAGAATACGTCAAGGTAGATGCTGAATATGCCAAGTCTTCTTATGTTGTCCGTAACGATGCTAAGCAAAACGGTCTTCCTTTGAGCCATTATGTCGGTGTTCTTGCTATGCCTGGTATGACTGCTTACTATGGTCTCCATGAAGTCGGTAAGCCTAAGAAGGGTGAAACTATCTACGTTTCTGCTGCTGCTGGTGCAGTTGGTCAAATCGTTGGCCAAATTGGTAAGGCTCTTGGCTGTTACGTTGTTGGTTCCGCTGGCTCTGACGATAAGGTCGAATACCTCAAGACAATTGGGTTTGATGATGCCTTCAACTACAAGAATGGCGATATTGAAGAACTCTTGAAAAAGCACTGTCCCAATGGTATTGATGTCTATTATGAAAATGTGGGTGGTAAGATGCTTGATGCTGTTTTGAAGGTCGCCAATAACTTTGCTCGTATCATTGCTTGTGGTATGATTTCTCAATACAACCTTACTAAGCCTGAACCCATCTACAACACGATGTACATTGTTGCCAAGCGTATCAAGTTTGATGGCTTCATTATCATGGATCACATGGACTTTGAAGAGAAGTTCCTTCAAGATGTCACTCCTTTGTTAGCTAATGGTCAAATCAAATACCGTGAAGATATTGTGAAGGGTATTGAAAACACTCCTGAAGCTTTGATCAGTGTTCTTAGGGGAAAGAACTTTGGCAAGATGGTTGTCCATGTTGCTGATTTGTAAATATATTGCTTAATATTATAAATAAAATAGAATGTGTTATCGAGAATTGGTCTACTTTTTAGTGATAAAAATAATGGAATAAGTGAGTGTCGTCATGGATTGATGAGAGTCTAGCAAAGAAGTTTGATAAAATGTATCATTTTAATACATTTGGTATATACTATTCCTCGAAACTATTGGCACATCTAGAAATAAAAATTGGTGCACTTTTTTCTTGTGATTTAGCACACTTTTAATTTTAAGTTCAGCACAAATAAAAAAATATTTTGGCACAGGTTATTTGGCACAAAGTGTGCCAAACTTAAAGAGGTTCTTTCTTGAGACAAGTTTCAAATTTTAAAGCTGAATACCTGCAAAAGCCTTTCAGATCGCTAAAGCGAATATCGTTGGAAGCATCCGATATTCTACTGGTGAATGTCTCATTGTCTAAAAGACGCTCTCTTTTCAACTTGCTCTTGAAAATTGACCAAAATTGTTCAATTGGATTGAGTTCAGGAGAGTAAGGTGGAAGATAAACACAACCATAGCCACGACTCTCAATATACTTTCGGATGTCATCCGCTGTATGAATTGGAGCATTGTCCATTATAATATAATGGCCTTTGAATTCTTCGTGCTTATCCAAAATGTCAAGAGTGCAGACAATGAAATTAAAATAATGGCCAGTAATCGTACCAATCGTCTTTTGGGCCTTCGAATTGTTTGCTTTTCTTTTCTTTGAAGGCGCTACTGGCCTTCTCATTTGAATATTAACAACGCCAAAAGGTGGAATAGCACCCAGAATCGTTGTTGTTTTTGCTCTTGTTGTTGGTTGAACAACTTCTGCACGAGTCCCTTTCTTTGACCAGGCCATCGTTCTTTTCAAGTTGATATGAAATGCTGACTCGTCAACGAAAACACAATTACTTTGGAAGTCCAGATCAGTTTCAATCCATCTCTGGACCCATTCGTAACGCTTGAGAATGCTTGAGGGTGAGTTCCTTTCTTTTGAATGAAAATAAGCTTTCTTAAATGACAAAGCGCACTTCTCAGTCATGAATCTATGGATTGAAGTCTTAGAGACTTTCAAATCTTTAAATTCATTTATTAGACTCTCCATAGCCTGATCTAAGGTTGCTGAAGGGAAATCCATAAACTCTTTTTCTAATAATCGCTGGTGCTCTCTGTTGAAATTGCTTGGCCGACCTGTCTTAGATTTGATTTTCTCTTTTCCATCACTCTGCTCCTTCTGGTCTTTCTCAAACCAGTTGTAAGCAGTACGTCGAGCGATATTAAGCTGCGTGGCTACTTTACCAGGTGTCAGGCCTTTTTCATAGACTAGGTGGAAGAATCGCTCCTTGACATCTCTACTGTGCTTAACATACGATCCTTTGCCAGAAGTTTCTGTTGCCTGAATTTTTTTTGTTCCTCTCACTTTACTGCTTCGCGCTCAGGGGGTTTTAGATCTAAGTATTGATCGAAGTTGGTGACGTTGTCTAAAGGACATTGTTCTTCATCGATCTCCATTTCAATAGGCTCGTTTCCAAACTCATCAACAACATCGCCTCTTCCATTTTCATAGTATACTTAAAAAATGTGCCGAAACTTGAAGTAGAAACATGCCAAAATATTTTTTTATTTGTACTGAAAAAGTGCCAATAGTTCCGGGGAATAGTGTATGCCTCCACTTTCAAAAGATTGAGAAAAAAGTTTGAATTTTAAACGCAAATCACTGCATCATGTTCAAACCTGCTCATTTGGGACTCAAAAATATCGAGTGTTATAGTATTTTTTATCCGCACAAGCCTGCCGCATCAAAAGATACCAAAATAAGTATACATCTACTATCAAGTATCTTAAAAAAAAAGGCTACTTTAGTACTAACTACAGTGCACAATGAAATTTGAATGCAGATTCGAAGCCAATGTCCATATTAAGTCGATGATTTCGTCTTAGTAAACTCGTTTTCTTTTCTCCAAAAGCACCTAGACATGGCCTTACCTGATTTCGGTGGGATCAGACATGTAATCCATGCGTGTAAAGGCAGGATTTATGCTACCTTTATAGGCCTAAGAAAAACGCAAAGATATACATGAAATGTTATCTTTTTTTTCACTCTGGAAGCATTTATCTTCCTGCTGTCTTGATTGTGCGAATAACCAATGTATTATTAAGATAAAGCAACTTGTTAACACACATAATTGATCCATTGATCTGGTGAGTCGAGTGAGTTTGATGAACTGGGTTTAGTGTAAAGTAGTTGCTGTAAGCGCTTCAGCAGGCATTAAAGTACATTAGCTCTTTTCACTTTATTCTCTATTGTTTCTCTTAGTCTAATTAGACTCTCACTATATTGTCAACAATGCGATGCATTACTGTTATTCATTCAGTATCTACTTTTTTTTTAGTAGTTTTATCTAGAAGCAAGCATTACTAGCTAAAAGAAAAAAAAATGACAATTTATCATGTTCAAATCATTATTGTTTATTTTAATGGAAAGGGTATCATTGCTTGTCTAATGACTGTATTTCTTTGTCTACGCGTTGTTGGTAATCATCGCCTTTTAATGTTTCTAGAATATCTTGGTGTATCTGGTGAAAAATACCTTCTCTTTATCACATGTAAGTAACACCATAAAATCAATACGACTTACTTTTCTAGTTCTGACATCACTTGTTCGTGAAATAAGAATGGTTCCTTGTCCAGTAGACTGGGATCTTTATTGACCATATCTTCCATAAAGTGTTTAAGATCGTCCAAGAGCTTTTGTCCAGCAAACTATAAGCAAGTCAGTACTAACTGTCTTTTTTGTTTTGTTTTGGCTTACTTGGGACTGGAAGTCTGAAAGTAGCTTCTTTCTCAACTCGTCAAAAGTACCGTTTTTCTTTAGTTGTAATACGGCTTCTTCTGGTGTCATGATTGAAATAAAGAACAAAAAATCCTGGTATCCACAGTCATGGTCAAGGATAGCGGGAAAACTGTAACACCGGTCCATATTTTTTTTTTTTTTTTTTTTTTTTTTTTACTTGTTATAAAATACGTCTTTTATTATTATTTATCTTTCTTTATCATTTAGTTATGTCAGACCCTTCTCAATGGCAAACCTCTTCACCGTCTGATCAACAACACTATGTTGACATGAATCAACACTATTTATACAATCGATCGTTTCCTTTACAACTTCGACCACTTCAACCTAATCCGAATCCTACAAGAGAACATAATTTTTATCCTTTCTCAGTTGGCAGTACGACAGAAACAGAAAAAAATAAAGAAGGCAAGCGTATACGTGTTAGTCGTGCATGGTATGTCGTTTTTTTTTTATTGAACACAAAAAGGAAATAACGTTATCATTCAGTGATGTATGTCGACGTAGAAAAATCAAATGCGAGAACATTGCACCTGGAGAAGCATGTAAAAACTGTAAAGCATCCAACAATGAATGTACATTTAAAGACAGGTAAATAACAATATTAATAACAATAATAATAATGATAATGATAATAATAAACATGTATCATTTATTTGATAACAGTGCAAAAAAGCGAGGACCACCTAAAGGGTAATGAAGGTTTTTTTTAATTATAGATATACATTCAATTAACAGAGTAAAGCGTTTAGATACATTGAAGTATTAGAGAATCGCTTAAAGAGAATGGAGAAATTGTTGGGTGGATTGACAGATGAATTTGATGAAGAAAAAGAGGAAGAAAATATACCATCTAAAAGAATCAAGACGGAGGAAGAGAATTGCCGAAATCAAGAAGTTACACAAGCTCTTGAACACGACGATGTAACATTGCCTGTCAACAGCGGCGCCTTGACCGATTCGCCAAAAAAGGATCCAGAACAATTGACATATGAACTGTCGTCGCTGAACACAGGGCTTAATGCACGTTACATTGGTGACATGAGTCCATTGCCTTTGTTAGCCCAAAAGATCAATTTTGAAGATGCTCGTATTGCTTCCAAGATTGGATTCAAAATAAGAAGATTTGGTCAAAGTTTTGTTATTTATGAGAAAGACGACAAAAAAGACAAACACCATAGCATGCATCTCTTAGAGAGAATGGGAAAATTAAGGCCAGGCGAAACAATCAAAAGTCTAAATGACTGGATTTATAAAGTGACTGGCCTAGACAAAAGAACAAGTGATGCATTAATGAAAATGTAAGTAGAACTTTCATGATCTTGGCTTACCAGAACAATAGCTATTTTGCTTATATTCATCCTGGTTTACCTGTGATCAACAAGCAGCTCTTTTTGAAGCAATATCGTGGGCAAGTTGTTGGATATCCCTCAGCACCACTATTGAATGCTATCTATGGTGCTTCTGTGCGGTACATAAATACATGCAGAACCTTTGGTGATGAACTATCTTTTGATCATCCTATTGAGACTAAAAAAAACTGGTCTGAATACCTATTTGAAAATGTATTTGCTTATATTCGAGGCAAGTATTATCCTTGTTTGCCTACTGTTCAGGCTGTGGTGATTGTTCAGAATCATCTTGCCAGTCTAGATGAAAAAGTAGCAGGCACCTGGCTACTTGCTTCGGGTGCCACTCGGGCAGCTCAAGATTTAGGTCTGCATCGATCCAGCGAATGTTGGGATCTACCTACAAGTGAGAAAGAAACAAGAAGAAGAGTATGGTCTGCTGTTTATATTATGGATAAATGGTCAGCAGCAGCCACAGGAAGACCACAGACTATTTTTGATGAAGATTGCGATGAAATCTATCCAAGTGAAAGTGCAGACTGGGACGAAATCATGGATGTAAAGCATGAAAATGATGATGATGGACCAAGATTTCCTTCTTTAGATGAAAAAGTAGCACAGAAAGCAAATCGTGGCACAATTCCTATCTATCAACCCTTTGTACAGCTTGTCAAACTATCAGAAATTTTGGGGAAACTGTTAAAAGGTTTGTATACACCACTTGCTAAAAAGCATAGTGAAAAGCATGGTAGTGATGCCATCGTTACCTATCTTGATAATGCATTGTCTGAATGGAGAACTGCTTTACCACCTGCTCTGCAAATTTCTTCTAGAAATGTACACCGATTGAACAATCGTGGCCAAACACCCTTGATTTCCATGTCAGGTAAACAGAGTTAAGTAGGTACATTGGCTCATTCTCTTTCTAGGACTAATGTATTTAGCCTATTGTACATTGCTTATACTACTTCATCGACCATTTATTGAAAAAGAAGGCAGTCAAAAGACCCGTTCTGCACAAACATCGTTTAGTATCTGTACAAGTGCAGCTACTCAGTGTGTTGAAATTGTAGAAAAAATGCATTACAGAGACTTTTTGCTTGTTTCTTGGAACTTTTCTATTTATCCTTTATTTACAGCCATTTTGATCCATATTAACAATGCTTCTCATGCAGACAGTATTGTATCTGATGTTGCAAAATCCCACCTTATTCGAGCCAATGATGTACTGAAGCGACTCTCAAGACTGTCATCAGGTGTAGATCAACTGTCGAATATCATTCATCAATTGATCATTGACCGAGACATCACACTTGAAAAGCTTGTGCTTGAATGCGATACTAAATCAAAGAAGCAAGCCAAATCAAAAAAGACAGTGAATGAAGTCGAAGAAACAGCTTCACCTGCGTTTGTTAGTTCTGATTCTGAAGCCATTCCTAGTTGTCAGTCTACACCTAATTCATTGACCAATGACGATTGGATCAATGGGCTCTATTCTTCTCTACAGACAGAGACAATAGTAACATGTAAGTTCCTTTGTTTATTTCTTTTTTATCTTATGCATCCCATAGCTTCTGAGACTCAGCCATCACCCATGAATACCAATACAAATCTGGTTGAATCGTTGCCTTATTCACTAAGACAATTTGGTATCTATACAGACCAAACGTACTCACCTCACAATCAATCACGACAGCTTCATGTACCATGTCAAGCCAACATGAATGATGGTACACAGCCTCAAATGATGATGAATCCTGCAGACAGTGTCTTATTTGGTATATCAGATGTAGGATTCTCTACATCACTTAATATGCAGCCATACATGCAATCCAATGTTGAACCCACTTTGAGCAATGACTATCCAACTCAGCTTAATAATCTGATTGATAATAGCAGTGTCTTTAGACATCGACCTGAAAATCCATTTTGGTCTATGCCCAGTAGTATGGAGTTAAATGATTGGGCAGCTTATTTCTTACCTCAACAACAACAACAGCAACAGCAACAACAACAACAACAACAACAACAGCAACAACAGTCAACATCATGGCATAATAATCTTCATTATTAATAATAATAAATTGGTGTATTTGATGACAAATACTTTATGGACAAAAGTAGAAAAAAGATGTATGTAAAAGAAAATTACGTGTATTCAGGTGCTGCATTTGGAGTTGTACAAATGCAAGTGTATTATAGATGCATTGTGTAAGGGAATTACATAAGTTTACGCAATTTCACTTGCTTCTAATTTAGCATGATCCACTTCACTGGTATCGTTCAATTCTTCTTGGCTTACTGCTCTGCCTGATTTACGAGCAATAAAGTCACGGAACCAATGAATGAGGCATTGGAAGAAATAGCCAACAACACAGATAATACCGACTAAAATGTACCACAATGCTGCCTTTCCGCCTTGACTCCAGTCTAAAAAGCCATAGATCCAATAGCCATTACTATCCTAAAGTGTGAGAGAGCAAGCTATTTGAATTTGATGTAGTATTACCAAGCATAAACAATGAATGCCAAGAACATAAATAAAATGATAGTGATCAAAGGGAAAACGACCATGCGAATAGGTGTCTTCATGCGGTTCATGATCACATCGAAAATCATCAAGAAGAAAGAAACAGCATGGACAGACACATTAAGCCAAACAGTAACGGTGGTATCTACCACAAGACAAGCGTGTTATTGCACTAGACAACATGATCATGAACTTACTCGCAGTACTGCTTCCATACAGCAAAGACCAATAAACAACAGGTGTGACAATACTGGCACATTATTCTTGTTAGTGCATGACTTGCATACATGATATGACTTACTTGAATGTAATGACAGTTGAATAAAGGTACATATACATGTAGTTCAGAACAGCAGGTTGGTTTAACATGAAATCCATGTTTTTGTTTCTAATGTATCGAAAATGATTTACACATGATGTCTATTCAATAAGTCAATGTGTCATCGAAATGTGATATTTACAATAAGATATGAATGAAGACCGATATAGGTCAAGGAAGTAAAGAACTGAAAGAATTTGCCATTGTCTGTAACTCCAATGTCTGTCCAGAGAACAATGGTTGAATATAAGGCTAAAATAAGACGAATACAGAAAAAAACCTTTGTTGAGAACCAATTCGAAGTCACTGCTCTTTCAGGCACGAAATCAGTAAATCCTATCCAGTTTATAATGGCGTATTTTGATGGTTCTATCTTTTGGTCTTTATACATAATCATCTTGACCAAATTAAGAACGGAAATAGAGAAAGAAAAATGCGAAAAGAAAAAGAAATTTACCTTTTTTTTTATCATTGTCCCAGTGGTCTTTTTTTTTTTTTTTGTGCAATTCAAATATTTTACACAAGAGGAACTTGAAAAAAAAAACATTCTGTTTCTCCTTCTTGTGTTCCAACCCACTTACTTATTTTTTTGTATTTTTCTAGTCATGTAAAGAGACGTTGCCTTGCTATTGAATGATTTATTATTGTATTGTCTAAAGACAGTAGAGGGATCATTTAAAGTTTTCAGGCCACTTTTTTAAGGTTTATAAAAAGGGAAATTTCATTTTCAGAATGCTGCACAACACTTGTTAATAAAGCGGTGTTTTTTTGTGTTGTTTATTATCAAGATTTGAAGAAGAAAAAAACTTTTAACAATGTTTGAGACTTATAGGTGACATAAAATGTCTGTCAAGATAAATTGAATGGCATAGCATAGATAGAGAAAGTGAAGTTTGTGCTGTGTAATTGCACAAGTACTACAATTAATATAATGCCAAGTCTCAAGCAATTGTTCATTTTAGACCGATGATACAGTCGTACTTAGAATGAGTAATCACAGTTATATTCAATTTAAGCTAATCAACTCAGCAATAAAGAACTTGAGCATAAAGAGGAATTGCATATCTCCTAATCTTTTGCGTGATATAATAGAAATGATCAGGAACAACTCATTCCGTGTTTGCCGTAAAGTCCGGTCATGTCAAGGAGTGCGGAGTGACTCGGATTTTGTGTTGACAAAATAAATTAAAATCGTGTAGTGAGATGTCTCTTTCTTTTTCGAATCTTATCCACATCTCAAGGTAAACTATTCCATCCATCCATCCATCTATCTATTATCATGCCACAAAGCTTTGTGGAAAGCTACTGTACATGATTTTAGCAAACACTTTTATGAATCGCGGATGGCGCGACACTCTTAAAAGTTTGAATTGCTTTTTTAATCCATATTTTAGAATATCAATATGGTCAGAGTCTCTGTTTTGCAAGATTGTTTGAACAACATCAACAACGCTGAAAAGCGCGGTAAGAGACAAGTTCTTGTTCGTCCTTCTTCCAAGGTTATTGTTAAGTTCTTGTCTGTTATGCAGAAGCATGGTAAATATCTTTTTCTTTTTTTCAGAAAAAAAATATTATTACCCCGTAGTATAACTGGTTGCATGTTGACTCTTTTCACAGCATGTAATTTTTAAATCTACGGGAGACTCAACTTCCATCATTTTATTTTTATTTTTTGCACTTCATTCTTTTTGATGTGTTTATTGAATAATGGAGATAAACTGACCCTTTTTTAGGCTACATCGGCGAATTTGAACAAATTGATGACCATCGTTCTGGCAAGATTGTTATTCAACTTAATGGCCGTATTAACAAGTGTGGTGTTATCTCTCCTCGTTTCAACATTAAGCTCGGTGAGCTTGAAAAGTGGACTGCTAACTTGTTACCTGCTCGTCAATTCGGTCACTTGGTCTTGACTACTTCTGCTGGTATTATGGACCATGAAGAAGCTCGTCAAAAGCACACTGGTGGTAAGATTCTTGGTTTCTTCTACTAAGTCCTCGGATACCTTGCCAAAAAAAATAAAAAGTTTTTTATATATATATAAACTCTGTACATAAATAATTAAAGATCTTTATTAAAATAATGTTGTCTAATGATATTGTCCTTCTAATGATAATTCTTGATCTATTTTTTCTTCATGGCCTATCTGGTTATTCAAGATAACAAAGCCTATTAAGATCAAGACACTGCCAACCAGGGTGGATGTAGGTACCATTGTTCCTGTGACTAACACATCTGTGACAGCAACAGCAGGTACAGTCAACATGACACCTACTGCTGCAAATACGGGGTTGACAAGTGCAATGACAGCCATGAATGTGGCATTATAAATCACACTCATAGAAGCAATGGCTAAAATATAACCAAATGTTTCCAGATCAGGCAATTCAAATCGCTCAATACCAGAGAAATGAAGCAAAGGAAAAGGGATCCACAAGACAAACAGAGTGACCATACCAATAATACCAGTCACCATGTTGGCAAACAAAATAGTGGGTTGAGAAGGAGTTGCGTATTTTTTGTAATAGACTTCATAGAATCCATACAATGCAGCACCTATACAGGACACAAGAATACCAACCCATTCTGCAACACTTGAATCCTCTTGCTTCATGCTGTCTCCTCCGTCTTGTTGTTGTTGCGATGGCCAACATGCCATGGCTATCACACCTGCTAAACAAAGCATGACAGCAGCTATCTTGGAAGCACATAGTCTGTCATGTAACATCAAGATACTAAACAAATAGGCAAAAAAACAGCCAGTATTATAAATGGCTGTCAAATTAGACATGGATGTCAAATTGACACTCAAGTACCAAATATAAGCAGGTAATGTTAAGAGCACAGATAGCCATAGACTCGTCTTGATCATGAATCCTATAGGAGACACATGATTGCCTTGTACACGGTATTGTAGCTCAAGAAGTGAGTTTTGAACTGACGTTGCAGTTTTTTCTATAGTGCCAAGTATGTTTTGATAAAATGAGGATTTGTGTGGTTGTTGTATATATTCTACTATCAGCTGAATAGGAATCATTCCTGTATAACAAGAGTGACTTATGTACCTAATGAGAAGATCAATAGGTGTTCAATATTCATACTGTGTAGATTACAAGATAAAATAGGGTTTAGAATAATTCGTTGTCTTTTGAACATATTGAGCAAGTTCTGTCTGAAGAACGAATGAAATGATACATATTGTTAACATAATAGTGGCCAAAAACGAACTCGATTGTCTTGGTTTAAATAAAGCTGGTGGCGGTGATGGTGTATGTTCATCCGTTGGAACTGTGTGGTAAGAAGCCATACTGTTAAAAAGAAAGAAAGAAAGAAAAAAGGAAACCCTGTGAATTTGTAGCATATGAAATTTAAATAGGATTATCAAATTTCTAGACAGAATTTGATTGGGTGAATGATATTATCCTAAGAAAGCATTGCATTACTAACACAAATGTATAAAATGTGTTGAAAGTATTCATATATGATTTCAGAAATATAAATTCTAGATTTGTATCCTCTATGGCGTGGCTCAGTCAAGAATAAGCGCAGGCTGTAAAATCAAGCCCTGTGTGACATAAATCCATATATTTATATAGTTATTCTGCTTATTATCCTGTTGCCTGTTTTATTACCCCACAATGAATGCTAGTCTTATTTGTTTCGTACTTATACTTGCATTAAATATAGCTAGAGCTAATAGAACACTCCCTGCGAACGTTGTCTACCATCCTAAATATTGCCCTACACAAGACCCCGTCATTGATAGAAACTACCTAATTGAATTGACAGAGAATAATGATTTATGGATTGAATCAGCCCATATTCATGTCAAAAAGAGATTTAACCATCCATTGTTTACTGGAGCTTTGATTGAAGTAGTGGACGGGCAAGAAGCATCTTTAAAGCCTCTCTTAGACCATGAAAATGTAGTGTCTATCTCTCCCAATAAAATGATTCAACTTCCTGCGTTTGTCCCTCAAGCCCCCAATGGCAGCCAAGGGGCCACATTATCTGCTGATATGGTCAAATCTTTGCTGCCTCATGAGTTTTCACAAGTAAACAGGGTTCGAAGAGAACTGAATTTGACTGGAGAAGGCATACTGGTGGGTCTGATTGATACAGGTATACATATCAGAAAAGATGATTTGCTAACTTGTTTCTCAAGGTATTGATTATCGCCATAAAGCCTTTGGTGGTGGTTTTGGTCCTGGATATAAAGTAGTTACTGGTTACGATTTAGTGGGTGATAGTTGGGATTATACCAATGATCCTATACCAGATAATGATCCATTAGATGACTGTGGAGCATTTGGAAATGGCACGCTTAAAGGAGCTTCAGGTAAAGTTAACATCTTCCTATAATTTCTTACTTATAAACTTCTGAAAAGGCCATGGAACACACGCTGCTGGTATTATTGCTGGATTTGATTCTGAAAATGTAAGACAATGTAAAAAAAAAAAAAAAAAAAAAAAAAAAAATAGACTATTAACATATATCAGGGTTTTGAAGGTGTTGCTCCAAATGTCAAGCTGGGTGTTTGGCGTGTATTTAGTTGCAATGGTGCTTCTTCTACGGGTATTGTTGTAGAAGCGATGTTGAGAGCATATGATGCAGGTGTTCACATCATCAGCATAAGCATAGGTACAGAGCGTCCTTGGTCAGAAGCTAGTCATCCTCAACACAAGGTCATCAATCGACTGGTACAAAATGGTGTACATGGTAAATTATCTATCGTAAAAAAGAAATCTTTTTCTAAATCTACTTGGATCCAGTTGTTGTTGCTACTGGAAACAACGGTAGAAAAGGCCCTTTTACTGTCATGACTCCTTCCAATGCTGAAGGCGCTTTCTCGGTAGCTTCCGTTGACAATCAATATAAGATTTCTACCAGTGTTGTGCAAGCAACTGGCATTTCAAAACTTATTGGTAAGTATGGTCGTATCCCTTTTGTTAGCGATTAACCTTCTTGTAGATTTTCTGCCAGGTAGACGTGCTAGTGGCAGTTTTTCTCGGATACCTGATGCTGAACTAGCTATTGCTTATACCGGTAGTGATCCTAAGTTGCTTGAAGCCGATGCGTGTACATCAGAGTCTGTTTCGACTGGAGTTTCTGGTAAAATAGCTCTAGTTAGACGTGGTGGTTGTCTCTTTGCAGACAAGATTGAAAATGTAGCATCTGCAGGTGCCATTGGAGCTCTTTTTTATAACCAAGACAATGGCATCAAAATAAGTATAGCTCTCACTAATGACTCTATTCCAGTTGCTTCGATTTCAAATGAAGATGGTAGTGTATTAATACAAGCAGCTAGAAATGATCAAGTTAATTTGACTTTTGATTACCATGCCAAAAACCATTTTGAACTGAATATGGAAGCGAATTCTGTCTCCATGTTCTCTAGTATGGGTCCTACTGTTGAGCTTGATTTGAAACCAGATATTGCTGCTGTAGGTGATACAGTTTACTCCACATTACCTAGGTATTTAGGTGATTATGGTGTACTCAGTGGTACTTCCATGGCTTGTCCTTATGTATCTGGTGCCATTGCTTTGTATTTACAGCAGCATGGCATCAATAAGACAAACCCTCTGGAGATCCGAGAACGATTCAAGAACTATGCCTACATGACTAATATTGGAGTTCCAGGCAGTAATGTACTTGAAAGTCCCTTACGACAAGGTGCTGGTGCCGTTCAAGGTAGACTTCAATTCAGCATCTTTGCTTAACTTATCGCCTTTTATGTAGTTTATGATGCTATTACTCAGCCTGTCTATGTTAGTCCAGCTCAGATCAGTTTTAATGATACATCTTCTACAGGCATAAGTTACAAGACACACAATTTGACTATTGTGCATACTGGTACCGATACTGTTACCTATCAATTGTTTAACAATGTGTCTGTTGCCATTTCACCTTACAATCGCACAAATTCTGGCTATCAACTCCTCACTTTTCCTACAAATGTACAAGTCTATGCTGACATCCAAGTCTCTACAAACCTAGTAAGTCTAGAGTCAGGTCAAAATCAGACTGTCACTATTACAGTCATCCCTCCAAACAACATAGACATACAGGATCATATCATGTACAGTGGATTTATTCAATTCGAGCCCTTAAATCAAGTAAACAGTTCAACCGTTCGCTTCAAGACATTGCATGTACCTTATTTTGGTGTTGTAGGCAATCAGCGCGACTTGCCTATGTTTGATCCTACCTTTGACATTGTTACCTTTGATGTCGAAAACAAGCATGTATATCAAGACAATGAAACAATTCAATATACATTATCTGAAGCACAGGATGATTTTATTGGCTTTGACTATCGATTTGTTACGCCCGTAGGTGTCCATAAAGCAGAAGTACTGCGATATCCAAGTCTGGAATTGATGGGCCTTGTTTCATTCAACGCATACCAGTATGCACAGCGACACACCACAACTCTTTATTGGAACGGACATTACTCAACACAACTTGATTTTAATCGTCTTTATTATGAAGCAAGAGGAAACATGACGATGGAAACTGTGCCTGTCACCAGTGGCACTTTTGTGATACGATTAAGTGCGCTCAAGATCTTTGGCAACCAAAACCAGCCCAGTGATTGGGATACTTGGACATCTAAGCCAATAATGATAAACAATGAATAAAACTAGCGAGAAGAAGGTCCAGCACTTGACTTTTTCCGCATGTTACTATACGATTCTTTGGTTGGTAATTCAGCTGGTAAATCAGTCAATATCCTAACAACTTTAAGAACAAATTCTCATTGTGTGTGTTGCCTACCGCATCATTTTTAACCGTGTTTTTGCAGGACTCTAATTTTTGAGTATTAGACGATCTTGAAAAGTATGTTTCTTAGCCTACTTCACAATCTTTTAAAGAGTTCATGGCGAGTAAAGAGTATTGCTGTAACACGTTTGCAGCTGATTGTCTCTTTATTTGTGTAGTATTATCGGCTCGCTTTGAATGATGAAATAGTTCGCCTTCAATGTTGCTTGACATTGTAAAGAGAGGTAAACAAAAGGGGATAATGTGCCACAGCCTTTTTATAGGCTTCATTGGCGGGGGCTGAAAATGATTTTTTTCATATCAAAACGTCCAAAAATGAGACTATTGACTTTTGATGTCTTAATAAAAGCTATAGATGTCTGTTTTGCGCATTTAATGATTTAGAAAGGTTGACGCTTTTAATACTATTTTTCTAGAGAAAAATGAGATATTGTTTGAAGCACTTTTCGAATCGTAACTTGTCAAGTGTATAGAAAATTCTTCTAAGACAGCGAAAAGGCAAAGCATTGTTTGACGGTCAGTTTGAGTGCTTAAACGAATCGATGGCTGCATTCTATGAGGCACAAAACCGAAAAGAGTCGTCATAATCGGAGACTGAATTTATCTGAAGGGTTTATTCGAGCAAAACATCGAAGAAGTTGTCACTCGGGACTTTTCCGACGCACTTACTTTGGGAGTTTCTCCTGTCAGCTGGATGCATACTTGTATGGTACTTTTGCCCAAGAAAGGGGACTTGACCAACCTCCCGAATTGGTGTCCCATTTCTCTTATCAACAAAGATGTCAAGGTTTTTACTAGACTAGTTAATGCAAGGTTTATGTCACATTTCTCAAAATGTATCTCTTCTCAACAAATGGGCTTTATGCCTAGGCGTTTTATTGCTGAAAGTGATCAAATTCTATACAATGTTCAAACCATTGCCACGTACACCAAATCAGGCTCCTAGGTTTACTATTGGATTAAGAGAAAGCCTATGATCGTGTTCATCCTGAATACCTTACACAAATTATGCATGCTTTTAACATTCCTTCTACCCTAATTCATAATCTCATCACTCTCCTTTTCAACACACATATACGCTTAAACTTCAATGGCCACATATCAACAAATACAGTACAACAAAGACGTGGACTTCGACAAGGAGACCCACTTAGTCCTCTATTGTTCAGCGTCGCATTCGACCCCTTCCTTCGCTCTATCCAACAAGACAAACAACTTATTGACTTTGATTTCTTAGACGAAACTAACACACATGCCTCCTCAGAGTCAATAGATCTACTCACTACTCAACTACGATCACTTAATCTCAGTCATTCCAATACAATTGCTCCTGTCAAAATTTTAGCCTACACAGATGATATACTAGTTTTGCTTCGCAACCAGTTTGATTTTATACGTCTGCAAGCCATCGTAAGTAACTATTGTCAGCTTCTAATGCACTGCTCAACTACAGCAAGACTCAAGCCTTTTCCTTGTCCGGCTCGTCTCTACTACATTGGTCACTTTTTCTTCGTAACAACAACATCACCTTTTGGTATGCTTCTGACCCCTCCTCTCCTTTAATTTACTTAGGATGTCCTATTTGCTCTAGCACTCAACAGCGCAATCAATTTGCTACCACACTTATCACCAAAGCTCAACTCTTGTGCAATATCCACTTTCAACGCAATTTATCTGTACGTGGGCGAGCTACTGTCCTTAATAATCTTGTATTTTCCATCCTGTGGCATATCTTGTGCCTTTTCCACTTCACCAAAGAGCAACTTACCAAACTTCAACAGATCGGAGCATCCTTCATCAACAACCGTCGCTACAATAAGCTCTCTTTCGCCACTCTGGCTCTCCCTTGAGAGAAAGGTGGTCTTGCCGCCTTAGATCCCATTATTCAACAGAATGCCCTTCAATGGCGTTGGCTTTAACCTCTTTTACGATTCAATACACTCCATTCCCTAACCCAACTTTCTCTCCCAATACTTCAATTCAGTCTACATTATTTTATTTTATTTTTATATCCATCAATCATCCCACATACCATTGGTCCCTCTTTTCCCCTTCTTACCGTCTATACCTCCCTACCTTGGTCAACAACTACTTTGCCAACTTACTTCAAACCGCTGATGCACTGCCGCATAATTTTGATTCCTGCCAAGTCCCTCTTCAAGTCTGCCTCCATCTTCCTGCACCCGAACTATTCATTCATCACCCACAACCCTCCAGTCCATCTTCTCTCCCTTTTTTTGAACCGCCTGACTCTCTTTTCCACAAAACTTCTGGTTTCTCTCGCCTCGTTGGTCATGGTCTTTTCTTTTACGATAACCAATCTCACTCCCTAAAATGCCGCACTCGCGATACACTGGCTCAACACCACCGCGTCCCTCTTTGAATATTCAAACATATCCGCAATCAGAAACTTTTACTCAAACTTCTTGTCCCTCCCCACTTTGAACCTATTACGATCACTCCTCCCCCTAATACATATATCACTTTTCATCCTTCCTGCCTACAATCTTTTATTACTACTCTTACATTCTTTCAAACTGCTTCCCCATCACTTGATTTCAAACCTGCATCTTCAACTATTTCCGGCTATAAAGCATTACTTCCCTTACATATTCCTACACTTATTTCACCATTTGACATTGTCCCCAACTGCAAAACCTTTTGGTTACTTCACATTATCCATCGCTCTCGTAATATCTGGTTCCGCTTCTTGTACAAAACCATCAATACTCGATTTTACCTTTGACAAAAACTGTCTCAACTCATCACCCATCCCCGATGCATTCACGGCCCATACTTCCGACGAAACACCATTGGCACACTAGATCACTTCAACTTTCTTTGTCCAACAAAATACAAGATCTGGTACCACATTCTTTCGACATACGTCGACCCTTCCCTTACCAATCCTTCAATCCAACTCTTAAGACAACTTCTCAATTTACGCACCGCCATTAAACGCACCAAAAAGTCTATGCTCCCAACCCTTTCCACTCAACAAACATGTGCTAGCACATTGGAAAATCTATGGTCCAGCCATTGGCGTTCCGTTTTTGATTCAACACCTTTTACCTTTCCTTCCATACTCCATACAGTTAAACGCCTGTTGACTAAGAAATCCGATGAACAAGAACTAATCATTTTTGATTGAACTTACTTTCCTTCCTAGTAAAATTCACTCACTTTTTCCTTTCCCCCTCCTCTTGCACAACATACCCCCTCAGTCTTATTTATCATTCATTACGACATCTTTAGGACTTTAAATAAAACCAGAACGTAGTTGCCCTACAAAAAAAAAATGACCATTTTTCTTTGCAAAAGTTATTTCTTTACATGCCCTGTGCCTCATGATACTAGAAATGACTCTATTTTGTGATAAATATTGCATTAGAATGGTGTATCCTATACTCAACTTGGCAAAATTAAGTGCACCATAATCTCTAAATACACATTGGAAGCAAATAATCAAAATAAAGCTTTAATGTTATCTCATCAAATTCTTTTAAAGTATCTGAAATTGACTTACTCACACTTGCAGCATACATTGTTTTTTTTTAAATGATTTTATTTGCCGCACGTATTTTGTAACGCGATAGGGCTACAAAAAAGAGGTGCTCGACAATGAGTTATTATAAAGTTAAAGGAGATAAAATAAAATTAAAAATGAGATAAGGACTATATAAAAGTTAAAACCAAGCGAAACAATGATGAAAAGAAGAAGGAGAGATGAAGGAATCAGTCGAGACAATTTGTGTCTTCAGCAGCGCGGCGGCCAACTGCCCGGAGGGTTTGACTGAATGCTATACTTGCAAGGAAGGGCTCTCTTCGATGCATATGAGTCCAATGAGCTTTCCAAAGTTCTGAGAGAGAAATGACAAGTAACATTTCGACTTCAATCGGACAAGAATTGTTGACATTGATTTTGTTGAAATCTAGGGATTGAAGAGCTGAGGAGATATCATCGATAGAGGTACCAGGCCAAAGAAATTCACGAATAACAATGTCCCAGAAGATGAATTTTTGGGGGCATCGAAAGAAAAAGTGGAAGACAGTTTCAACCTCTTGACAAAAGGAACAGAATGGGTTAGGAGCAGTGGAAAGAGCCATGTTGAAGAGAAGGGATTTGGTATGTGTAATTATTGCGTGGAATAAGGTCCATAGTTCGACAGATTATTGTGACAGTGTTGGTAGCCATGAATCTAAACGAATGTGGACGAGCTCGAGAGAAAAGTAAGTGAAGCAAAAGATTGTCCGTTTGAAGTAGTTGGCAGCAATGGTGGAGAGCGAAATCATGTACTAGGCTACGTTCTGCTGTTGGGTGAATGAGCGGATGAACCCAACGGAAGTACAATGAGCTTTGCTGTGTCTCAGGATACAAGACACCTAAACCACCAAATTTTCTAGGTGTAGTCATCAGTTTCCAACTTAGGCGAGGAAAAATACCATGAGTGACAAATGATGTGATTACGCTTTTGATCGACTGAACAATGGCTTTTGTTACGGGTGTGACTCTTAGCAGGTACCAACATTTTGACAGAATGAGCGCATTTGCTACAGTAGCGCGTCCTAAAACTGAAAGGTTGCGGCTGGCATAAGAATCAGCGGCTGTTTTCAAAGATCCAATAAACGAGGAGAATAAGGATGTTCGCTGAGTGGATGATTGTATCAGAGGGAAGCCCAAGTAAATAATGGGATCAGTATCGCTGGAATCCCAAATTTTGTTGATTTCAAGGTCTACTAATACGGATATCCACTTGTCATTCATATCTCTACCTGATAGAGAAAGAGCTCGAACTTTATTGAAGTTGATTTTGGCGTTGGAAGCATCACAGTAGGTACGCAAATGCACTTGTAGTCTGAACAAATCGTCAACATCGTGTAGGAACAAGCATACATTGTCAGAGAGCAAAGCCATGCTTTCTGAGTATGAACCTATCAAATGAATTCGAAGCGCGACTCTCATTTTTCTTTTTTTTTCATGCGCTCCTTCTTTCCGTAGTCATAAAAAAAATGTCAAGAGATAAGCCCTCTTGGAATATACCTTCTTTTGAAGACATAGAAAAACAAAAAGCGCAACAGTCAAAACAGCCCCTTTCTTTTTTTAAAGCAAAGCGCACTTTAGCAGAGTCCAGTTTAGAAGATCCAAAAACACAAGCACCAAGCCCTCAACCACAACAACAAAGACCTCCCGCTTCAACACCAAGCCGCACACAACCTTCCCACACAAACATACGTCGATCTACAGCCAATAGTATTCTCGTTAATCCTACACAACAAAAGAACCCTATTTTAAAACATGTTCATAACGTGCCTTGGGAGCCTTCCGATGCTATCAAAATGGATTATGTGGTTGGCCAAACAACCGGCGTCATTTATCTCAGCTTAAGATATCATCGTCTTTATCCCAGCTACATTTATGACAGGCTCAATGCTGTCAAAAACTTGTATGTGTGTCGTATCTTGCTTGTTTATGTGGATGTAGAAAACTATCATGACGCCATACGAGAAATCAATCGAATTGCTATCTTGAGTGATTTTACCTTGATGCTTGCCTGGAGTCCAGAAGAAGCAGGACGGTATTTAGAAACCTATAAAGCATTAGAGAACCGAGCACCTGACTTGATCAAGGAAAGGGTGGAGGATGAATATTTAGCCAAGATCACAGATTGTTTGACGCAGATACGTAGTGTCAACAAGACGGATGTATTGACACTTCTGTCTACTTTTGGGTCTCTTAAACAGATCAGTGAAGCGACTACAGACCAATTGGCAATGTGCCCAGGATTTGGTGAGCAAAAAGTAAAGCGAATTCAACAGGTGTGGAAGCAGCCTTTTTTGGCAAATAGTAAGAAACAGAAAAGAAAATGAACTTAATAAATAACTTGAGCTTTTATTCTACACGGTTTATAATACGAATCTATGATGCTTTGGAGAGCTTATTCAAGGATGGAAAGCATACAATTTTTTCCCCTGCTTTCAAAAAATGGCAAGACATTCCTAAGTATGATGGTATGCACATCATGACCTCCAAGCAGAAGGATCTTCCTCTTTGTTGATAATAAGAGAATTTCTAATACTTTGATTGAAGCAAGCAGTATTCATCATAGGCATAGATTGCTTGTTCCTTAGTTTCTTTTGTTCAAGTGAAGACGTAGAAGTGGCTACACTTGCTGTATTAAGTGGTGAAGAGTATTGACTGTCTTCTTCATCTTCATAATCTTCATAACAATAATCACTGCTAAAGAACGAAATTTCCGACCCATATGGAATGTCACGTAATTCGTCGGGTTCAATATAAGAATAGCCCCGAAACGCATGCTCAGTCAAGCCCAAGGGACAACTTTCAGGCAACCAGCGCTGTCTTAACAAGATGGCTTCGTCATTTTCTTCCTTGATATGAGTTGACATTTCTAGAAAGTCAGGATCAAAATTACTAAGGTCAGTCTCGCTTGTCCTTGAAGGAACATAGAGGGGCTGAATACGCTTTGCATGCACGTCTTTCCAGTTCAAATGGCGAGCAAAATAAGCATGTGTACGCAACTCAAAAACGCCACCGATGCCAGCACCTAAGCGTTCAAGAGGGTCACGTTCTAATAATCCTGCAATCAAATCCATGGCTTCAGGATCAAATCGAGCAGGAAATGTCAGGTCATCATAAAGCACACGATCATACATGTCTTCAGGTGTTTCAGCAGCAAATGGCGTCACACCTGTTAACATTTCATACAGCATGGTACCCAAACTCCAGAAATCTGCAGCATAAGAATACTCTTCATCCTGCAAGATAATCTCGGGTGCCAAGTATTCAGGTGTACCACAGAAAGTAGTTGTGCGATGGTCATAGCGATCGCTGCCCTTAAAGAGCTTGGAAAGACCAAAATCAGTCAGGACAAGATGGCCATCAGCAGCCAACAAGACATTTTCAGGCTTCAGGTCTCGGTAGAGAATGTTGTTTCGATGAAGTTCTTGAAGTCCCATGACGATTTCAGCAGCGTAGAGACGACATTGCTCAGGATGGAAGCATATATAGCGTTGTAAGAGCGTGGCCAAGTCAGCGCCGGCATGATAGTCCAGTACTAAATAAAGGTTTTGTCTGTCTTGAAAAGCAGCATGTAAGCGTATGAGAAAAGGATGGCGTATGGCTGATAATGCCACCAAAATGTCTCGCTCCATGCGAATGTGCTCCACTTCTCTGCGCGTAATGCTCCATGATTTCGTAATTGACTTTAGTGCAAATAGCTTGTGAGACTGTTGCTCTCTTACTAAGATGACCTAACGTAGGACTTAATAAATGAATACATGCAATTTTTTTCCTTTACCTTTCCAGTGGCACCTTTTCCAAGTACTTTGATTAATTCAAAGTCATCCATTCGATCATAGCTTTGTTGTTTGCCCAAGATAGAAGAACACATCAAGTCTTCTTCTTCACTTAATTCAGGCTCAAGCATCAGTGATTCATCTTCAAAGTCTTTTAGAATACTATCACAACATGGATTAGAAGAAGGTGGAGGAGAAGGTGGTAAACTTGGTGATGTGTTTTGTGTAACTGGATGGTGCTGTGTCACCATTTGACGCACAATGGTTTTTGAAATGACACGGTCTTCATCTCGTTGGGCAGACAGAAAATCACGAAAAAGGGAAGTCTTACCAATCGGCGTCGACAGTGAATGGCGCAAATAGTTTTCTATCCGCCGGGCGCTTGTCTTCATCTTTTTCTTTAGGCTAGCAAACAGATTCTTTTTCTTCCCTACATGCTCTAGTTTCGGTAATGGAACCCGATGGTTGGGAAAATGAAGTAGCAGCTATAAAAGGAAATGTGTTATTGTAAAGAACAAAAACACTCCTTTATACTTACCAGTTTATCAAGCTCATAAAAATCCTGAATAAAACGAACAAGTGAAAAATGATGTATGGGATCCTCCAACATGATATGAAATACCTAACAATGAAAGGGCTTAGTTTTTTTTTTTTTTTTTTTTTTTTTTTTTTTTTTTTTTTTTTTTTTTGTATGTTGGCTTTGTTATTTACGCACAGTGCAAGTATAACCAGATACTTGAATGTTGGATTCAATGACTGCAATATGAACAGATGAATGCAAATTGCATGTTTTATTATATGTTGCGCTAGGCATGAATATAATTGAAGAAAAA
The DNA here is from genome assembly GCF_025201335.1 of Gilbertella persicaria. NCBI lineage: Eukaryota > Fungi > Mucoromycota > Mucoromycetes > Mucorales > Choanephoraceae > Gilbertella > Gilbertella persicaria. The sequence goes on from NW_026251999.1 coordinate 53,375, forward strand.
AGGGAGGGTTTTGATTGAACAATAAAATAGAGAGAAAAAAAAGAGAGGGAAAAAATAAAAATAAAAAAAGCTTTATAAACAATGAAAAAGGCAAGAGAAAAACAGCAGAATAAGGCAAGACAACAATTGCTGTACTACACAAGCATGACATCGAGTTGCATTGGCCAAACTAACTGAATACTTAATGGGTCATGATTGACTTGAAACTTATAATCCGCCATTAAACTAGTTGTAGTCATAAGAACAAAAGCCCATTTTTGTTGCAATTCCCGTAATTGAGTCATAAAATGATGTCGTCCATCTACAAACACCCACAGAACATGACAGTGTATGTTCTTTTCAAACCATGTATCTAAACTACTGATAAATGCCTGCAAACGATCGCTTGTGGGCTGAAATAGATGGAAGCGCGGTTCAGCTTGTTTCATTAGAAAATGACCATCGAGATCAATATATAAAACATGCGAATGTGTCTTTTCTAACGTGTATTTAGCAAGTTGTGTCATAATCCATGTCTTGGCTGCTTCCGAAGCACCGACCAACTCAATAGCATCTCCAGGACTCACGCCTTTTTTGATCTCTTGACACGCTTCAACACTTGTATTTATAGCAGATATACACACAGGCAAGTCAAATGCTTGATTTTCTACTTGTGCTGAATACTTTTTATAGGTGTAAACATAGTTCTTTTTTGGCTATTGTTTTTTTTTTTTTTACCTCAAGTAAGGATTGGTGCTTAATATCAGAAATAAAGTTTATTAAGAAAGGCATTGAAAAGAGAGAAAAAAAGAGAGAGAAATCCCTTATGGATTCTATTTTTGTACACGTGTAAATTAAGCTTGACCCATGCGTGCATTTTGTATACAAGAAAACTTATCGGGAATATATATATTTTATGTATTATTACACTATTTACTCAAAACCATTGTAGATCAATAAGTTAGGTGTGCCATTAGGGAGGTCCTTAAAGACATTACGAGTACTCAAGTCAAGGATTTGCTTCTTGATTTCATCAGGGGTAACACCTTCAGGGGCCAAAGACAAGAGATAGGCAGCCAAACCAGCAACATGAGGAGATGCCATGGAAGTACCAGAAATAGTGTTTATGGCATGATCATTGGTGTTCCAAACAGATTCAATGTTGAGACCAGGAGCAAAGACATCAACACATTTACCATAGTTGGAGAAATAAGCTCTTTCATCAAAAATGGTAGAAGCACCCACAGTGATAGCCTTTTCCGCACGGGCAGGAGAATAGTTACTGCGGAATAGAGATTTAGTTTTTTTTTTGGCATAATTATAGGTTGAGAACTTACCAAGCATCCTTGTTATCATTACCAGCAGCAACAGCAAAGATGAGACCAGCTTCAACAGCACCATTGACAGTGGCATCCAAAGAAGGAGACTTACCACCACCCAAACTCATGTTGGCTACGGAACCCTTGAAGGACTTGCCTTCCTTTTCAGCGGCTTTCTTGTCCTTAAGGAACTCGCTTGTGGCCCAATCAACACCCTTTACAACATCAGACATGGAACCAGAACCATTAGAAGCCAACACCTTGACAGCGACAGGAATGGACTTTTTAGCGACACCATATTTCTTACCACCGATGGTACCAGAACAGTGGGAACTTATTATTTGCGTTAGTGTGCAAAATTAGATAATGCGCTATATTCTTACCCGTGACCATTGCCATCGATATCTTCATCGTTCTTGGGAATCGTCTTACCCCAGATAGCTCTGCCTTCAAAATCAACGTGCTTGATATTGATACCAGTATCAATCACATAGACCTTGATATCTTTACCAGCAGCCTTGGCATCGTAATTATATTTGCTAAAGTTACGCAAAGTCGTAGGTTCACGACGAGAGATACGAGAAAGACCCCAAGGAGCACCACGTTGTAATTCGGAGGCATAGACAACAGAGTCTTCTTCAACATAGGCTACTTCCTCAGACTGGCGAATAGCATCCAAGACTTGCTTATCAAATCGACCGGAATAGCCCTTGAAATTGGGCATTTCATAGACATGGTTAATACCTTGTTCTTCCAAATAATCGCCACTGTTGAAAGCATGGGCAGCAGACATACTGCTAATCCATTCAGCATGGCTTTGTACTTGATCGTTGGACAAATGGTTTTTGAGAACAACGATATAAGAGCCACGCACAGCTTCAGTTTCAACAGGAGCATATAAGGGAGCAACAAAACCATCGGAAAATGAGCTAGGGCTCATCATAGGCACAGCAGTGGCATAGCCAGCCATCAATAAGGCAGCAGTCAAGATAGAAAACTTCATGTTTGTTGTATATATATATATATATAAAAAGAAACGAAAATAAAAAGGAAAATTATGATGATGAATTTTATGCCTCTTTATTTAAACAAAGAACCAATCATTGCTACGAGTGATGTCATTACTGCTCCAGTTTCCTGCGCTTGGAATTCAGGATTTGCTGACTCGACTTCTTTATTTGTTTCAAGGTATTTGTTTCATCCTGTGCTAACGTACTGCTTAGGAACACATTCTGTAGCAGCCTTGGTCTCTTTTCTGTCACACTTAGGTTTTCTTTAAGTGTCCTTTGAGTAGCTAAGGCTGCTTGTGGTGTATAAAATATTTTTTGTTTCGCTGTTTGATATTCAACTGATATGGCCTCGTATTCTTTTAGATTTGAGCATAAAGTGAGCGGATCATGAAGAATCTTTTTCAACTTTAATTCGCGTAATTCTTGATTCATTCTGAAGACAAAATACACGGTTAGATTCATACGACTCACATCATCATCATATACCTAATGGCTTTGTTAAATTCGATTTTTGACTGATACACTTCTGTGTCCATGTGTTCCTCTGCAACAAATAAAAATGCTTCCTCTTTTCTCAGTTCATCAAACACAAGAGCAGCTTCATTGTTTGTCTCTGTCATGACGGATGTATGATAAAATTCAAATAAAGTTGTGTATAGATCTAAAGCATGGTCAGCAAACATCATAAAATTTGTGTCTTGTTATTACCTTGAGTGACTCGAATACGGTTTTTACCCCATACATTCGGTTGTGACATGTATAGAAAATAAAGCGAAAAAATAACAGCACATTGAATAGACACAATATCGCTTTTAAAGTGATCTAACTCAAGTTAATATTTGATTTCTCTCTTTTTTTCTTAATTTGAACATACCCAAGAAGCAAGAAAAAAAAGTGTTCATGTAATTATCACGAAACTCTCTTTGAACACAAGCAAAATGAACAAAACTAAAATGAAGTTCGTTCCATAAATTTTCAAAGTCCTGAAGGGTTTGTCCCGGTTGCTAAAAGAAAAAGGGTAAATATGGATATTATAAGATAGTGCTACTCTACACTAATGAAATGATATAATAGATATTCTACGTCGTCTTCAATGGCATGTTTATCAATACCAACTGTTTTGGCTACACGGACTAAATTACTGGCTCTTAATAATGAGCTTGGAAATCTACTTTTGGTTCCTTTTTCTGTCATAGCTGTTTGATAAGAATAAGTTTTTAGAGGCAAGTTGTGGTTTATAAAAAAAAAAAAAAAAAAAAAAAAAAAAAAAAAAAGAGAAAAAAAAATTATACACTCATGAAAAGTTAAACTCCGAGACTTTTTTTTTGATAATGAGTATTGACATCAATCATTTTGTGTAGTAGTATGAATGTAATGAGAAGATGGTATAACGCAAAGAAGAGCAAGAAAACAATCTTTTACTCGATTGCTGTCTTTTTGTTATTCCTCAGAACAAGAGTTGGTTAAACTTGAGCTTTGATGAATGGCTTTACATCGCCATACCAGTAGCATTATGCCTATTGTTACAGATACATCAATGTTTCTTAGTCTACCATGATACATGGCTCTGGAGGGAGGTATTCGACTACCTTCTCGTATCCGTGTCAATATTTTGCATAGACTGGTTCATATATGTTGACCTTCTATTTTCTGCTCTTCCTTATAATCTGATGTAAACATTGCTTATGTATCTCATGCTCTGCTTAATTTCTAGAATTTAATTTAATCTTTTTTCAATAAAGGGCTTTGTTTGTTATGCTAGATAATGATATGAACGTCTAAGCAGAATAATAAGTCATGATATATATCTTCAATTCACAACTTACCTATCTTCTGTACTTCTTTCCAAATATTCACGGTCAATTAACGCCTCAATACGCTTTTTAATCATGACAGGACTGGGTATGAATCTTGCATTAAGCTGCTTTGTCACCTCAGCAATCAGCAGATTGTGTTCCATTGTTTTACGGTCCTTCATAATACGTACAATAGAAGCTTCAATTTGGTGTTTGCGTTCTTCGTCCACTTTGTCTTGTGTCTGCTTGCGCTCACCCTCATTTTCTATTTTAGAAGCCAATGTTTGGATTTTGATACGAGCCATATTGCTAGTAAAATCATGATTGAAACAAAAACGATCGTCTGGCAAGATGTCTCTGCCTTTGGATGATTTTGTCAGGATCTTGAATTTGGCACAAGCCAAAGACTGTAAGGTACGCTTCAAGTCGCCGTCTGCAATCTGAGTCTGATGTTTGATTTCATCCCAACTGAGTTCGTCATGTTCATTAAACAAAAGTAAGACGATCATGGCATACGTAGAGACGTTCAAAAGATGCTTGGATTTCTTGAAATAAGCACGCATATCACCAGAACCCATCTGGGGCTGCCATGTCAAACGGCGACCATTGTGTCGATCAAAATAATAGGCTTCAAAGGCCTTGGAAGCCTTAAGGACCATGGGTGGCATAATGCATTTAGGTGAAGCAGACAAGTTCATGGGCCAGAAAGTAGATGTCAAAACAGTGACAGAAATGTCCATAGATAACTTATGTTGTTCATGACTGTCCAAAAACTCCTTAAAGAAGCCGTTCATTTCTGCTGATAATCGCATGTCGTTAAACATACCTTCAAGTTTGTTGGTGAATTGATAACCACATTCTCGCTAAATACACTAAGCCTATGCATATCTTTATGTTTTCTAACATACCTTTAACTTTGAAAGCATGCCTCTCTCTGCATCATCAGAAACACTTCTGTTTAACAAAAGGCGCTTAGCCAGGTGTTGTTTATAATATCGTTCAAACACATCTTTATCTTGCAAGTATCGAAATAGATTAATTGTCTTGTCCAACACATCATCCACTTCATCTTCTGATTTCTATGTACATGTTGAATACAATGTCTAACAAACCACTTGACTTACGCCTTTGAGTCCTTTCTTTAAGTTTTCATCGATAAATAAAGAGATAAATTCAGCTGATTTTGGGTTTTCATTGATGAACTTCTCAAATGCTTCATTAAATACAGTCTGGAAAGACTTGTCTTTGTTGGCTGCTTGATCTAGAATCTTATCAAATTTGTCCTGTAAGGCCAATACTTCCATCACCCAGTTTAAAGCCACATTGCCTGAACCCGTTATCTTGGTTGATTTTGAATCAGCCACTACATGTTGATTGATTTCTGCACCCAATGTCAAGATATATTTGCTGATAAATGTTCTCATCTCGTTCAGACCAGCTGGTACGCGTGAAAATAGACTGTACATGCGCGATAAATCTAAAAAACCAACATGTCAATATAGTTCATCAAGTTGTCTTGATTTACCTCCATATTTATCAGCAGCTAACATGCTTTCCAGTCCAGAATGCTTCATTTCCATCAACGTACTCAAATTGTTAGCAATCAATTGAGTCTCGATAATTGTTCGAATCTTGGGTTCTGTTGTCACTGATAAACAGTGAATTGTACGTTCGTATTCTTCTTCTAATCGTTTATCAACCTATATACGATATGATTGAGTATTATTTTGCATAAATGGCTTTTTTTTTCTTACTTTTCGCATGAATTCAGGCGCATCATAAGAAGACACTAATTTTTGACTTTCAATCTGATAAAATGAATTGCTGGTCTCCAAATGCTTTTCTTCAAAGTCGACTGCATACACTGTGTTATTCGTGTTTTGATCATTCAGTTCAACCAACATGGCCACAGAAGACTGAATTGCGCTTCTGTCAATCACATCTCCATTTCTTTCAAGATGAATTTGATTCAACATGGCTGATATCAAATGCTTTTGGATAGGGTGTTTAGAGGATCGAATGACTTTATCACGAAATAAATTGAGTCCCATATCATACACACTTGGTAATTGATATTTAGGTAATCGTTCATTCTATTTGACATGAGACACACACACACATATATAAACTGGCACTTACTAAATAGTACAATACTTGTAAAATAAGATCAATAGCAGTCGTATAATCATCCCATACTCTCTGTACTGTTTTTAGAAAAGTAGCCCCTGCGTCTGCTGTACCGGAAGAATTTGTAAAGGCAGGTACAATGGATGTTTCTGCAATATTCTCTAGATATTCAGCAATCACTTTCTCTACGTCGTGATAGAGACGTTCACCAAATTGACGTATGGTCAACTTATATGCTGTTCTATAGAGTAACTCATAGGATAGTTCCCTTGCTTGCTTTCCAAAGATCACGGTAATAGCACTACTGAGAATCTCAAAGCCTTCTTCATATTCCTGCGTACTGTCAATACCTGGCTACAAGACAAGTGAGTTAAAAGAAAAAAAAGATACAGTCTTGTTTAAAAATGGTTACCATGCGTTTGACAGGTCTTATTCTTCCTTTCTTTAAAGACATGTATATTTATTAGAAAAAAATAGAGAGAGAGAGAAGACAAAGAATGGTTCGTAGTAAAAGTATGATGAGTATGATTATGTACACACCAAGCAACTTACGGAGTCCTAAAAAAAATAAAAGCACAGAAACTGGATTTCTTTTATTTTTTATTTTTCTTTCATATGAAGCAAAAAGGTGTTACTCAACTAGCAAAAGGTGTTGCCTCTTGTCCCGCACAAGCAACAGCTTATGGCCAATGTATTGCTTTGAGCTATAAAGATGTACAGAAAGATATGTGCCAAAAAGAATTTGAAGCATTTAAGCAATGTGTTCAACAAGCGGTAAGCATCACTTTTTTATATATTTAACCCAACAATCTGATCTTTATTTAGATGAAGAAAAAGTGGTGAATTCACTGTACTATAAAATCATGTGGTTCTCTAATTTGACAATGCCAAATAAGAACCGAACGCTGCGGTTAAGCAGCATTACACAAAATGTAAATAATAAACTTCTTTTCTCTTTTTCTTTTTCTTTTCATTATGAGTTTAGAACCTAAAGTAAAAATACAAGATGACCGAGATTCAAGTTCATCTCAAGTGTTTGTGGGCAACTTATCTTTTAAAACCACAAAAGCTGACTTGACTTCTTTTGCCTCTTCTATGGGTAACATGTAAATATTATACCCTACTCAAGTGAATACTGACAAGGATCCTTCCCTTTCTTTTAGTATTAAAGTAAGAATGGTAACTCGCTATGGTCGTTCTCGTGGTTTTGGATTTGTTACTTATGCAACTGAAAATGAAGCCAAAAAGGCTGTTGAGGAATTAAATCAAAAGGCTTTGGATGGTCGTGATATCAATGTACAAATAGCCCGCCCTAAAGCTAAATTGCCTTCAAAAGAACCCACAGATCAATCACAAAAAAAACTTCGTCATCATCATCGTCATCGTAAGCCCAAAAAGAGTGCATCTCCACCCTTGACTGTGAGTGCTTCTTATCTGAATCAACATTAACTTCCCCTCAATAGAAATCTTTGGATACCAAGCAACCTCAAAAAAAGAAGAAACCTGTTCCTGAAAATAGAGCAAGTCGTATTCCTTCCAAGACGACATTATTTGTGGCTAATTTGCCTTATACAACAACAGATGATGATTTAGTTAAAGTGTTTGGTAACTATAAGCTTGTTTCAGCCCATGTGGCTCACACAAGGAATGGATATTCAAAGGGATATGGTTTTGTTGAATTAGAGAATGAACAAGAGCAACACAAAGCTTATGAGTCTTTGAAAGATGTTGTCTTGGATGGTCGTACTATTTACTTGAAGATTGCCATGTCAGCAGAAGAAGAGTCTAAAGACAGTAAAAAAGATACCAAATAAAGCACTTCTTGTATTTTATTATCAATATTGAAGAGGAATATCTTCTTGTTCACATATTACAACATAATAGAAAGAGAGTCAAGTTAAAAGAGAAGGTATGAACTTGACCATATATACAAACATCAAACATTAGCACAACCTTGCTTGTTTCTTTGATTACTCTTGTGTCTTTTCAAGGCATCCAATCTATCGATATGAGTTATTATGTTAAGTATTCTCTTTATAGCTTACCTTGAAAAACTCTTTTGACATCCTTGACATTTATAGGGCTTATCGCCACCATGAATTTTGGAGTGTCGCTTCAAATCATGGTTTCGACTGAAAGCAGCTGAACAAGCATGGCAAACAAAAGGTCGGTCGTCTGTATGTGTTCGTGAGTGGCTTTTGAGATTATAAAGTCTTGCAAATGTCTTTCCACAGTTAGGGAATAAACAAGGATAAACTGTCTGTGTTTCATCATTCACAGTGGTTGTAATGGGTGTCGCTGAAGCATAGATAGACATAGCTGCACTTTGAGTGTCTGCCAAGGCAGGATCAGAGCGACGCCTCTTTTGACCAGCACCAGGTCGACTGTTGTTTGCAGAAGCATTGTTATTTGCATTAGAATTAGGTGAAGATGCAGCAGAAGGGTAAGGAGATTGTTGTACTTGTTGCTGTTGTTGTTGTTGCTGCTGCTGCTGCTGTTGTTGTTGATGTTGTTGATGTTGCTGTTGATGTTGCTGTTGCTGTTGTGCTGCTGCTGCTGCTGCTGCTGCCACGGCGGCTGCGGCTGCGGCTGCAACAGCGTTTGTATCGTTATTTTGAAATGGATTGGCCATGAAATAAGGAAGTGCACTTGCTGCATTTGAATTATGCTGTGATAACTGTGTTGCATACAAGGCTAAAGCAGCTGCATCTGCATAATTCAATGTAGAGTGACTAGGATCAAGATGGGATCGAGCAAAGTTTAGGTTGAGGGCATCATTGGTTGCTGTACTAGATGTTGCTGTTGTATTAGCTGTATCTGTATTGTTGTTTGGCAGGGTTATATTGGCTGAAGGTGTAGAATGAAGAGGTGGCTGCTGAGATGAACTAGCTGTGTTAGTGCTATTGACTGTATGATTAGCCACTGTGCCCAATAAGGCTTGAGACAAAAGTGCTTCAATGGCATGCTGATTGCCTTCTCTTGCTTTCTCAGTAATCTTCAATGCAATATCATTCCAATCTGTTGCTTCTAAGAATTTAATGGCCTTATCCTCTGCTACTTGTTGTTGCTTATGGATTGTATTTTCTTCATCACTGCGAATTTTATTTTTGAGCCATTCTTGATCAACATATTTTGCTGCTAATGTATTGTCCCATCTCTGTTTCAATTGCTTTCCTTTACGGCCTGGAATAGTAGTTGCAATCTCTTTCCATCGACCATAACCAAATTTCTTGATACCAGCCAGCAACAATTCATCCTCTTCTCTTGTCCATGTACCTCGCTTATAGTCCTGAATCATATCTTCACTGTTCAAGTCAATCTCCTCAAGGTGGTTAGTGTAATTGCCTATCATCTCTGTTGATGTCGAATCTTGTTTTGTCTCTTTATCCTTTTCAGGATGAGAGAGTCCCAATAACTGGAGTGCAGTGGCTGCTGCTGCTTGATCCAATGGTACTTCTGGCTTCCCTTCTGTTGTTGTTTCTGGGTTAATGGATGTCTCAGGCTGCGAAGCTTCTGTTGTGACTACAGGTGGTGGAGGTGGAGGTGGAGGTGGAGGTGTTTTTTGCTTTGGTTGTTCTTGCTCTGGCTGCTCCAGTTGTTCTTTGTTGAGTGGTTGAAATGTATCTGTCGACATATGAGTTTTGCTATTTAACTTGTACCATAAACACATACCATGTTTAACAGACAATGCAGCTGCCACTGCACCTACCACATCATTACTTTCATGCGCGTTTTGCAACAATGCAGCAGTCAGAGCAGCATTGTTTGAGGTTAATTCATTGTAATCTTCTTTTGGTGTGGCAGCAATAGTGATGTTATCAGAGGGTTCTTCTAATTGGTACTCGGGCGAATGCTTGCGTTGATGCGGTGAGCTTGTAGAGAACAAGTGGACACGAGCCATCGGAAATTATGCTTTTATTTTATGTTACCGGAGTTGTTGTAGTTTTGAAAAGGAAAAGCAAGAGTATAAGCCTTCGCCAAGCCTCTTTCTGTTTTATAAAAAAATGATAAAGGACAGATCGTTTTTGTTCATTTTGTCTATCTGCGGAAAAATTTTATAGAGTGTGTTGTTCAGTAGCCAATCAAAATGAGTTTTTGTGTTGATGTCACTGCTTTTTATTTATTATATATTGACATGGAAACAGAGGGTCAGATCATGAGATGAAACAATAGGTTTGTGCTTTTAGCATTTTTCATTCAAAAGTAAGCACTTTTGGTTGTTGTTTTATTTTTCTCCTTCAGAAAATAAAATAAACTACAACTCCCAAGTTTTTATATCATTTACTTTTAGCCTAAAAGTTTCTCTCTTCCTAAACAATTAGCCTTTCCAAGAGGCCATTGTGTGAAAATACACACACACATATATATGTACATTCAATAAGGCGCCACCTTAAGCATTTAGATATGTCGATCTAAAATTAATATCCGACATCATGTAGACTGAAAAGACAATACATTCTTTTTATATGAGTATATCTAAATCAACTGATCAAGATACTAGCTATAAAAAGCAATTCTTTCTATATGCTTTTGTTTTTCATATGAAAAAAACAGAGAGCATCATATGTGCATAGTCATTGGAGAAAAAAGAATGAATGAAACGAAATCCCCTTGTACAAACAAGTTTGATGAAGTACAGAATATAGTTTGTTTATATAGAAAAAAAAAAGATTCGACATAGATATTCAGCATATATATAAGGGAAGAAAGGAAGAAAGAAGGGCATAAGTACATTACAAATCTTGAGGCACCATAAGTGAAGGAGTTCGGTCTATATCATGACTAGAAGGTATTAATATAGAATGATAAACGGCATTATTTGGCTTGTGCTCAGCTAATGAATCAGGCAAAATGTTGTGCTTGACCAACAAGCGTTGTTGTGCACGTAACTGTTCTTGTAGTTCTTCAAGCTGCCTTTGTTGTTGCTTATGAGCCAAAAGAGCACTGACCGCATTAGGAGGAAGATGGCTAAATTCAGTCTTTGGTATCTGTGGCTGTTTAACATACACTATGCGTTTTGGACGTTGTTCTTTAAGTGTACGACCTTCTACTTGAATACGTAATTGAAGCGTTGATAATTTGTCTCGCAAATTTCTATTTCGTTTATCGAGATGCTTTATGTATTCTACTGCTTTGAACAGAATAGTACTTTTTGAGTTATTGATGTTCTTGAGGGTTGGAATCATGTCTGTGAGTTCCTTAAATCCTAAGCGTATTGTGTTTCGACGCTTTTGTTCAGATGCGATATGATTGACTCTTTTCTCATCGTCTGTTAGTATATCTCTATTTAGCTTTAAACGCTTCTTTTCTGATATAGAGGGAGAGGGTGATTGAGAGCGAATGGAGCGTCTCCTGTGCATTATAGAGGAGTAATGTCTGTTTGTTATATTGTGGGGAATAGTGATACAATCAGCATGTTGAAGATAAATAGGTGTAAGATGTTCTACTTTAAGCTCTTGCTTCTAATATTTATCCTTAAGTGTCAATTGAGACTATGATTTACTTACATCGTTTGGTACAATGATGGCTGAATTGTTCTCAACAAGATCAATGAAAGGAGGGATAGATATTCTTTCAGAGAAATGATAATCGACTAGTATTCATGATTACATAAAGCATATTCAGTATTGAATAAATTATTATTTAAGCATAAATTGTTACCATCTTCAGACTCTAATTCTAGCAAGGGGTTATTTGATGATAATGGGTAATCCCATGTACTCTGGCTGCTGCTAGTACTTGTTGTACTTGTTATGCTTGATGCTTTATGCTTAGGATCGTAGTCCATCTTTTTTTTTTTTTGTTAAAAAAGAAAAGAGAAAAGAGAAGAAAAGAGGTTTGTCATTGCCTTTCACAAATCTTAATGCTCTAGAGTCAGCAAAAATGTGGGGATTTATGCTCCGCCAAGCAATGATGAAGATGAGTGAAAAAGTCCAAATTAATATCATGATATTCACATACTATAGCATCAAATAACAACAAATAGTATCGCTTTTAGGCTTTCACATGGTTTCACATGCAAGTTGTATTTATTTAGAATGATAAGCAGTATAAAAGATAAGATAATGAACTATGAGTGGTTGTTATTGGCTACAGCCATAACTTGGTCAATATTTTGAAGCATAGCAGTTGTGCGACTCAAGAGAGAAGTGAGGTTAGTGACTTCACGCTTTAATTCAATACGATGAGCTTCAAGTACTTGTTGAGTATGGTTAGGTCCATGGTTTGGGTGGAGAAAGGCACTAAAAGCAGCAGCATTCTTCTTGGGAGAAAGGGGTGGAAGCATTTCATCATGAGGAACAAGGGGAGGAGAAGGTAAACTAGGAAGACTTCTGTCTTGACGGTCCATTTCAGGGTTCAACAAGCAAGCAATATTGTTCTTGATGGGGCGCATAGGAGGAGAAGGAAGGTAACGAGCATGTTGGAATACATCAGGCTCAATAGGATCAGGCGATGATCTTCTAGAGACAGGTGAAGGAGGACGCTCAATCGTAGGTGTGGGCAATAACGGACGCAAATGGTGATCCATGCGTTTGGCTGGTGGTTCTTGTGGAGCGCCATCGACTAAACCGCGTTTGGTGCCACAAGATTCAAGTGTAGATTGACGATGAATGACGACAGGTTTATGGGTCACCATAGTAGCAGCAGTCACTCTTTTGCGGCGCTTGATGGTAGAACGTTTCATGGTGATAGGTCTGTGAACACTGTGTAATTTGAAGTAAAGTCCACAAGCATTACAAATAGGTTGGCCTGATTCATCGCGTCTCCATAAAGGTGTAGTTGTTGTTTGACAATTGGCACAAATAAGAGATGAAGGATCTTCATTGTTTGTTTGATCTTCTTTCTCAATCAAGGATGATGGTTGTGGTTGCTGTTGCTGTTGAATAACGACCAAAGCTGGAGGAGCAGGAGGAGCAGGGGCTAAAAGAGGTGCAGGAGAGATACGAGGGGCGAGAGCAATAGGACTAGCATTTGTCTTAGGACGCTTATAAGAATTTCTCTTTAGCCAAACAGGACGAGTTGTATTACGGGCCTTGTAGTAAAGTCCGCAGGCATTACAGATAGTTTCTCCAACAGGAGATCTTCGCCATAAAGGGGTGGTAGTGGTACCACAGTTCGAACACGAGGTAACAACCGCACTTCCAATGTCCGATTTCGCAACACTGGAGTTGCTCGGCTCAATAACGGAATTATTGGTGGAAGGGGAAGAGACCTTTGACTGTTCGAAGCCAGATAACTGATTCTGGGCTTGTTGCATAGAATTCATCACATCATTGTTCTGGGACAACTGAGGTAAAGGTTGTATTAACGGGCATTTGTGGCATGAATCAACGCTAGTTGACGTTGATGGTTTATTATAAAAGGGAGACTTTACAGTCATGTTTAATGAATATAGAAAAAAAAAAGAAAAAAAAAAGTCGAAAATTTTTTGAGGAAAAAGTATTTATCTATTTTTTTTAAAATTTATAGATTAGGATCACGTAAAGATTTGATTGGATATTGATAGCAAACATCTGTAGATAAATTGCATCGGAGAAAGTAGCCCCCAATCAAAAAAGATCTGTTATCTTTCTCCCTTCAATCTCTTGTTTATCAGTTCTTTTCCCCCTTATTCTCCCTTTATTTACCGCGGAACGAAAGAAACTGAAGAGAGAAGCAAAGAAAATAAACAGATCATTTTAAGCAAGATAAGCAATCACGTGAGAGAGAAGCTAGAGCAAATATCTCCCTTTCTATCTCCATTTTTAGAAAATATAAATCAAAGTTTAAAATGGTCTAATCGTTCTCGTTTTTCGCATCTTTAATTGCTTTGCTTGATGATTGATCTTATCTTCGTCTAGACATTCTCCTAAAATAGCGCACAAAAAAAATTCAGTGGCATTTATGCTTTGCATATATAAATAAAACCCGTACTGGTCACCAGTTACAAGTGTACAACAAAAGAGATAAAATGTTTTTGAGCGATACTTTTCTTTTCCCCTCCCCCTTTTTTTTTCTTCTTTTTTTTCTTTAAATAGTGCTGTTTGTTTAAAATAGTTCATGGCCAATATTGAAGAGCTCAACGTCCCATTTGGTATGAAATAATTCATGCATTGGTTTTCATTTGTTTATTTATTTAGACCCCTTTGCTGATGTTGATGAAAATACAACACAACCTACAAATAGAAACATTCGTAAGTAAACCAAGAAAATGATATGTACTAAGTGTCTGATAGACTTGCGTATTCAACAAAGAAACGGACGTAAAACAGTAACAACTCTTCAAGGACTTCCCAAAGAATATGATGCTAAAAAAATCTTAAAGGTATTCAAAAAAGAATTTGCCTGTAGTGGCAAAGTTGTTGAACATGAAGAGTTTGGTGATATTCTGCAACTGGCTGGCGACCAAAGACTTAAAATTGCTGAATTTTTAGTCAGCGAAGGCATCGTCAAGAAGACAGAGATCAAGATTCACGGTTTTTAAATATACCATATTGTATACCATATTGTATATCATTTATATCTATGCCGATTTGATTTCATAAAATAACCGCAGTTTTTTTTGTACCACTTGTTTAAAAAAAGTGTGAGAATAAAGGAGAGCATATCTCGTTTGATAATTTATGTAGGGCAAGTGAAAAAATTGACAGAGACAAGCTCAAGTTCGTTCTCTGCTACAAAAGCAGGAATATCGAATTTACGACGATATTCTCTTTGTTCGTGTTCCATAGGTTTAAAGGTTTGGTTTCCTCCTTTCAATTGCTTATAGAGCAAGAAAGTGTAACGATGAACACCAGTGTTCTCGCCAGGACCAGGACCGACATAAGGCGTATGTTGGTTTTCGGCTTTTGTTAGGCTATTCTCGATATTGGATCCTATAGGATGTCAGGTAATCTAACAGTCGCTCGAGAAACTTACCAGAGATGTTGACCACAACCCAGTGACGCCAAGGACCAAACTTTCTATCATGAGCTGAAGGTGCATCAGGATCCGTCTAGAGAAAAAAGAAAAAAGAAAAAAGAAATAAACATTTACCCTTTCTTTTTCATTCTTTTACTTACCATAACAAGGGTATAATAGTCAGATGATTCAGGTGCAACAAAGGATACTTTAGGTTGCTCACTAGCATCTTGGGGACTAAGTTGATTGCCGAGAGCAACATCTTTACTGCTTTTTGGGAACTCAATCTGCAAAAGCGTCGAAGGGGAAATGTCATTAGGAATGACTACACGAAACATTTAGATATAGCGAGTTAATATTTATTAAAATACCATCCGGAATCAATCCCACTTTTTCAAGGGCGCCGTTGATATTCGTTTCTGCTGTAATAAAAGTCATTTTTGATAATATCAGGAAAAGAAAAGAAAACTAAAGAAAAAAAAATCTAAAGCTTAAGAGAAGGAAACCTTGTTATTTATTTACGGAAAATAGTAATTCTCCTAAACTGTGCTCGAGTGTAATCCGGGGAAAATCAAACTGTTGCCGTAATAAAGACGAAAGATGTGGTACCAGCTCTCTTTTTTTATTCGTAGTTTCAAATTTAACAATAAAAATCGAACTTGAGTGGTGAGCTTGTTCATGCGCTTAGTAGGATAGACGCATCTGCTTTGGCGCATGCTCTGGCAGCTTGCTCTGCTTGAAATATTTTATAGACAAGCCGTAGTTCAACAGCTTGGTTACCTATGGCAAAGATAAACGCTTTTTATTCAATGATTCAAGTCTTCCCGTGCTTCTCTCTCTATATGTATATGTATATATATATATATATATACTTATCTTCTATCTATATAGTTAAAAACAAAGCTTATATAACCATTCTTCTACACGCTTCCTAATTTTTTCTCTCCAAGATAGTCAAAAGACATTGCGGCTACAATTGTCACAGGGCTGAATCCTGGAACATTTTTTATTCAGAAAATCGATGTTGTCTCAAATGAACAACAAACGTTTGTGTTATTCAAAAGACGGTAATTTCCATTTTGACCTGTCTTTGAGATAAAAATTGACTATGTTTTACAGTTCAATTGACATAACCCAAAGAAAAATGAAAGTCAAGAAAAAGCGCTTGCTTCTTGTTTAATTTCATGTTTATCGCTATTAATGTCAAAAGACTCTCAATGTGATAGAAGAGAAAAAAAGACCGGATTTATTGAGGAAGACAAAGAGAGAAACGTTCCTGTTGAAGGCGATGTTTCAGTACTTGTTTTATATGACTTGCTTGCTGAAAGCCTGTAAGCCTCCTTGAGAGCACCATAGCAGAAGATGCTTATTGGTTGGTGCTATTGCTGTTGTTACATGCAATGATTTTCAAAGATCGTGCTGACATTCAGCAGGGCGTCAAGATAAACACCAAAAGAGCTGTATTCATCGCATGTTGAGGGGAAATTGATACTTTCCACCTCAAACATAAAATACTGTCCATGGCGGTAGAAGCACCAATAGAAAGCGAATTCGAAGCCTAGTTCTTGTTAATATGTTTGGATGACAGTAACTAATAAACTTTACCTTTTGCTTGAAAAGCCAAGATATATTTTGAGTTGTACTTTTCAATTAAAGCAATATAAAACGCACTCAGACAATAAGTGTTCAAGGACAGGCCAACAGAAGAAAAAGGAAAAGGCTTCACCTCACCTATCAAATTGATTAGGCACGAGCTTAAACCCACCCCTACAACATAATTAGGGCAGCAACTTTCTAGGGATGCGGGGAGAAGGTAACAGTATATCGTCAAACCTAAAAAGAAGATGAGCTTACATAGACATCTCTTTTAGTTTGCACTCTTACTTACGAGGGCCGTAGGCATCAGTTGTTTTGAACAAATGACCCACACGGCCTCCAAAATATCTTCTACTTTCTTCTCCCCAATTGGTTCGTATTTGTTTGTCATCTTGTTCACTCTATTTGATATAAAGTAGCCATTGGTAAACATTTTATACACTCCAATGTCCACTCCCAAAAAGCTACATCTTTTGCGTGAGTACGCGTTCTTTGAAAGAGAAGAAGAAGCAATCATTTTTATAAAAAGAAAAGAGAAAGAATTATTTATCAAAATCATTTCCAATTCACCATTTTATAACAATAAAAAACCTACTTATTGTTTGCCAAACAAAGAAACTAGTATTTTATCAGGTACATGTGATATAAAGATAAATGGTTTATTTATATAAAGAAGGGACTGTTGTGAGCAGGTTTGCCAAAGAGGTTAAGGCGGAAGTGTCGATGAAGTGCCTCAAGGATCGAAGGATCAAAATCTTCGGACAAATCAACGTCCAAGCGCTTGTTGATCTTGACTATATTGCGAAGAACACTATTGGTAACAAGAGAAAAAGGGAAAAGGTGGGACGGAATTAGCTCCTGTTACAGCAAAAACCAAACCTAACTTACAGCCATCGATTCAAGTAATGCTTGAAGCTTCACCAACATTGGCTCTCAAAGAAGCCAAGGACGCAGCAGAAAACTTCTTGCATGCCTTGCTTACGTTATATTCGTTGAATATAAAATCATCGGATTGATGATTTGTGATCACAAAGCTGTTCAACCTCTTATAAAGTTTAGCTACATATACTCCTCTTTTTTTCTGTGAACAAGATAGCCTTACTTGCCATACACGTTCATCATGTCAAAAGAGCGCTTAAGGCTATATCAACAACCAGTATTTGCTTGTAGATGTTAGATTAAGGGCAACTTACTTTGTAGTAATGGTACTAGCAGTACCAACACTAACCTATATAAGATACACAGGCCGATAAACAAAGTCAGTATCGGGGGATTTTTTTCTCAAAGACACGCACAAATTGATTCCAGGCCATTTTGGCTTTGTCTTTCACCGCCTTGACTCCATGTTGTCTTGCAGCTCTTTGAGACTCTTGCCAATATTGGCCGAATTCTCTGAGCTGATTGCTTCTGATATGTTCGTGGTTTTTTCTTATGTAATTTTCAAAAAGAGATTACGCCCTCTGCCTTGCATTTAATAAAGTAGCTTTTAGAGCTGGAGTGTTCATGCAGCATTGAAGCAAAAGGAAACTCCAATGTGCAGTCTAGAAAGCGACCATTCTTGCATAAAAGTATCAGATCTCAAAGTATAATAGTAGAGGGGATTTTTAAAAAGAAAGAAATAATTAAGAGAAAGAAAAAAGAATCAAATAATTTCAACTGACTATTCTATGCAATAAAAAACCTGATTATTGTTTGTCACATAAGCAACCGATAATTTATCAAATACATGTGAGATAAAAAAGAATGATTTATTTACATAAAGAAGGAACAGTTGTGAATATATATGAATTCATTCGTATAAATCAGTAGATGATGATCATGGCAAAAGACTAGATCACACATATGGCAGTTGCAATGGACCTATAGTCACTGACATTCACCCATTCTACCAAAAGCACTACATCATCCTCATAGTCAGAAATCATTGATCCAAAGACTTTGTTGTTACTATTTTTATGGATGATACTCATAAAGTGACAGTCAGAACTGACTAATGCATTAGCATTGGCATTGCCAAATCTGTAATAGTTTATTACTCAAGTTCAAGTCAGACTGTTTATCATTGACTGAGCTGACAACTTCTTCTGAAGGCTTTTCTCTTGATTTTTCCTGATCTAGCAAATCAACTCATGGTCAAGAAGCTAGTCGCAAAACAATGTTTCGACCGAGAAGAAGAAGTAGAAACATCTCAGCATTTTATAACTATTGAAAATTGCCATATTTTCTCTTGAAATAAAACCCTCTACAAGTTCTAACGGACTTTCTCTGTGTTCTTGCCTTTTCTCTTATGTTATGTCTATTCTTTCCTCATCTCACAACAGACAAATGCCTGGTAACAAATGATTTGTATCTGATTACTTAGTCATTATCTTGTTGGTAAAATGTCTTAAAGCGGATAGAAATCCTTGGGTATCAACCTGTCAATCACATTGAGCTGATTGCAGATTGACTGTCTCATCTGATACAAATCTTTGTACAATAATAATCAATGAACCATTTGGAATAATTCTACTACTACTGTAGCATAAGCGATGGAAGAAATCATCAATTAAATGCAAAAAAAAATGGAGGAGTTTTTCATCGATTGAAGGAAAATCTTGGTCAAATCTTTACTCAAATATGAAAAGATTTCTTCTATCGATGGGAAAAAATGCAATTGCTTACGCTGTGGTGGCGCACTATTCAAGATTTCTGTATGGAATAAGGACGTCTACAGACCATGCTGAACTCTGATACAAGCATTTTTCTATAAATATGAGCCTATCATTAACTCAATTGGTCGCATTCTTTGTACAGCCTTAATTTTCTTGCTCTTATTTTGAGATTGCTAAATTAGCATGGATGAACATGGATGACCCTGGATGAGCACTGATGAGCAGAGAATAATAAAATTTCTCTTTTTTTTTTTTTTTTTTTTTTTTGCATTTTTATTTTACAATTTTAAAGTAAAAAATAAAAAATTTTTAAAACTGTCAAATCTTTCAAAATTTAAATTTTTGATTCTTTTGATTTTATCTAATACAAATAAAAGAAATGCAAAGATCAGATTTCTTTTTAATTGAAAGTGATTGTTTTCTAAAAGAATTTTTTTTTCTGTCAACACAAATGGCATACTTTTGTATCCGCATAAATTTTGCTAAATTTATTAGTTTTATATAAAAATCAATTTTGAGCATATGGCTTAATTTAGTCTAAATTTCTCGAATTCGATCAATTCGTAAGAATAATCAAGTTAAACTAGAATTAAACACCATTTCAGCGAGCAAGAAAAATAAATGCACGGAGGAAAAAGAGCTGATCTAATGATGTTTGTGGACGCATGTTTGTAGCCAAAGAAGGAAAAGAGACAGCTGATTCTTTGTTGGAAGGAGCAGAGAGTTCGTGGCAGCATGCTTCATAGAGACAATCTGTGATAAGAGGAAATGTACAGAGGTCTATTCGACATATGTTGTGAGTTGGTTGAATATAATAAGTATATTAAGGTATTGGATGACATGTGAATGAGAGAGGTATGCACCACAGGAATAAGACTTAGAATTACCTCCAGGTAATCAAACGAGTCGCTAGCAAATTGAACGGATGCACTCAAGGTTGGTTCTAGGAGGCCAGAAAAGCCAGTGTCGCTGACACCATTGGAGAATAGCATGGTCATAGCTGAGCAAATTTCATTAGAGCTTACTTGCACTAAAACTTTAGGGCTAGAGATGCCTCTGGCTCTGATAAAAACTCAATGGTAGAAAAAGATGTCTTGTAGTGGATTAATTGTACTAGAAAGAATATAATCAGCGGTGTCTTTCTCAGGCACGACGATAACGCATTTGGTAGAGCCTCATCTATAATCTAGTGTAAGACTGATTAGTACATTGATGGAAGATAGATTTTAGAAGTTTAAAAAAAATATTGCAAAACTTGCAAACATAAGAAGTCGCCAATGGGTATAATGGATCTCTAAAAAAAAAATTGAACTCTACCGAAATGACAAGTATGCCATTTATGTATTCAAAAAATATTTTTCAAAAAATAATATAAAAACATTATTTTATGTTAAAACTATTACTCTAAAATAAATCAAAAATACTTTCTGTCATTACAGGAAATAAAAAAAGAAGGAAATTTTCATTTTTTTGTTTTAGTTTAATAAAAAAAAAGCTCATTTTTCAATTTTTCAGCTTTGAATTAAAAAACGAGTCTACCAAATGATGACTTGCTGTTTTAGTTCGAAAATGATATTACTTCCCCGTAGATTCGTTTTTTATTTTAGAACAGAAAAATTGAAAAACAAACTTTTTTTTTAATTTTAAGCAGAAAAATCAGAAATCTTCTACTTTTTTTTGTTTTTTGTCATTGTAGAAAATGTTTTTGATTTATTTTAGAGTAATAGTTTTAACATAAAATAATGTTTTTATATTATTTTTTGAAAAATATTTTTTGAGTACGCAAATGGCATACTTGTAATTTCGGCATACCTGTTGAAATTTTTATTATTTCTGGAAATGCCTTTTTTTTCTGTAAGCCCATCACACTGATCATAAAGGCCTGAGGTACATGAGTCTTTCCATAATTTTTTGCATCGCTCTAGCTACCTTTTTTGTAGATTTATCACTATAGCGAGCGATGGAGGAAATCTTCCATCAAAAATGTAAGAGTTATGCATTTAGAGATGCAAAATTTTGGCCAGACCTTCACCCAAGTATGAGAAATCCTTCCATCGATGCAAGAGAACCGCATTCAATGAAAGATTTCTACCGCTGATGGAAGAAAAATTTAATCGCTTACACTGTGGTGTATAGTTGCTATGGACCCTCTATGGCTGTCGCAATTACTCTGTTGCAACAGGGAACCTGATAAAAAACCGATGATAAAGAATATTCAAAAAAGAGCTCGAATTATTGGACTTGCCTTTTGGGGAATGAAGACGTTATCAATGGCTGACAGTTGTTTTACAAATAGGATTTTTAGCTTCTGATTGTTTGGTTAGAGATTGCTACAATTTATTAAAAGGAAGGATGTAGTCTAATTTTAAGTAAAACATAGCAAACAAAGAGGGTCCATAGCAACTATACACCACAGTGTAAGCGATTAAATTTTTCTTCCATCAGCGGTAGAAATCTTTCATTGAATGCGGTTCTCTTGCATCGATGGAAGGATTTCTCATACTTGGGTGAAGGTCTGGCCAAAATTTTGCATCTCTAAATGCATAACTCTTACATTTTTGATGGAAGATTTCCTCCATCGCTCGCTATAGTGATAAATCTACAAAAAAGGTAGCTAGAGCGATGCAAAAAATTATGGAAAGACTCATGTACCTCAGGCCTTTATGATCAGTGTGATGGGCTTACAGAAAAAAAAGGCATTTCCAGAAATAATAAAAATTTCAACAGGTATGCCGAAATTACAAGTATGCCATTTGCGTACTCAAAAAATATTTTTCAAAAAATAATATAAAAACATTATTTTATGTTAAAACTATTACTCTAAAATAAATCAAAAACATTTTCTACAATGACAAAAAACAAAAAAAAGTAGAAGATTTCTGATTTTTCTGCTTAAAATTAAAAAAAAAGTTTGTTTTTCAATTTTTCTGTTCTAAAATAAAAAACGAATCTACGGGGAAGTAATATCATTTTCGAACTAAAACAGCAAGTCATCATTTGGTAGACTCGTTTTTTAATTCAAAGCTGAAAAATTGAAAAATGAGCTTTTTTTTTATTAAACTAAAACAAAAAAATGAAAATTTCCTTCTTTTTTTATTTCCTGTAATGACAGAAAGTATTTTTGATTTATTTTAGAGTAATAGTTTTAACATAAAATAATGTTTTTATATTATTTTTTGAAAAATATTTTTTGAATACATAAATGGCATACTTGTCATTTCGGTAGAGTTCAATTTTTTTTTTAGAGATCCATTATACCCATTGGCGACTTCTTATGTTTGCAAGTTTTGCAATATTTTTTTTAAACTTCTAAAATCTATCTTCCATCAATGTACTAATCAGTCTTACACTAGATTATAGATGAGGCTCTACCAAATGCGTTATCGTCGTGCCTGAGAAAGACACCGCTGATTATATTCTTTCTAGTACAATTAATCCACTACAAGACATCTTTTTCTACCATTGAGTTTTTATCAGAGCCAGAGGCATCTCTAGCCCTAAAGTTTTAGTGCAAGTAAGCTCTAATGAAATTTGCTCAGCTATGACCATGCTATTCTCCAATGGTGTCAGCGACACTGGCTTTTCTGGCCTCCTAGAACCAACCTTGAGTGCATCCGTTCAATTTGCTAGCGACTCGTTTGATTACCTGGAGGTAATTCTAAGTCTTATTCCTGTGGTGCATACCTCTCTCATTCACATGTCATCCAATACCTTAATATACTTATTATATTCAACCAACTCACAACATATGTCGAATAGACCTCTGTACATTTCCTCTTATCACAGATTGTCTCTATGAAGCATGCTGCCACGAACTCTCTGCTCCTTCCAACAAAGAATCAGCTGTCTCTTTTCCTTCTTTGGCTACAAACATGCGTCCACAAACATCATTAGATCAGCTCTTTTTCCTCCGTGCATTTATTTTTCTTGCTCGCTGAAATGGTGTTTAATTCTAGTTTAACTTGATTATTCTTACGAATTGATCGAATTCGAGAAATTTAGACTAAATTAAGCCATATGCTCAAAATTGATTTTTATATAAAACTAATAAATTTAGCAAAATTTATGCGGATACAAAAGTATGCCATTTGTGTTGACAGAAAAAAAAATTCTTTTAGAAAACAATCACTTTCAATTAAAAAGAAATCTGATCTTTGCATTTCTTTTATTTGTATTAGATAAAATCAAAAGAATCAAAAATTTAAATTTTGAAAGATTTGACAGTTTTAAAAATTTTTTATTTTTTACTTTAAAATTGTAAAATAAAAATGCAAAAAAAAAAAAAAAAAAAAAAAAAGAGAAATTTTATTATTCTCTGCTCATCAGTGCTCATCCAGGGTCATCCATGTTCATCCATGCTAATTTAGCAATCTCAAAATAAGAGCAAGAAAATTAAGGCTGTACAAAGAATGCGACCAATTGAGTTAATGATAGGCTCATATTTATAGAAAAATGCTTGTATCAGAGTTCAGCATGGTCTGTAGACGTCCTTATTCCATACAGAAATCTTGAATAGTGCGCCACCACAGCGTAAGCAATTGCATTTTTTCCCATCGATAGAAGAAATCTTTTCATATTTGAGTAAAGATTTGACCAAGATTTTCCTTCAATCGATGAAAAACTCCTCCATTTTTTTTTTTCTAATCAAGGCATTTGATTCAAATAATTTACTTGATGGTAGATACCTTAATCTACGTAAAAAAAAAAAAAATAGGCTCCATGCAGGTGAATGCTTTGACAGTAGAAAAAAAGACTATAATATACATAAATTTTCTTCGTTTTCGTCTACAAATAAATGTTGCACAAGTCCTATATATTCCTGAATAAATGCTCTAAGTACCTACAAAACATGTTTACTAATATGCGTGGTACTTTTGGAATTGTTTTGAATCAAAAGGAAAAAAACGACTCGCAAAAAATCGTCATTTTTGCCTCAAATCCAAAGGATAGTGTTGATAGAAATTCTCGATTTGACAACAGTTGATCTTCTTTTTACTACTACATAACAAAGAATGAAGCTATCAATAAGAATAGATACTTAAAATATCTGCCAAAGGCTCTGGTTTTTGGTGAATGCTTTTGCTTGTCAATTATATTAAAAAATGATATGATAGGAGCGAAAAACCTTGTACACATTTTCGCATATTTGCCCAAAAAATTTGCTGTGTTTCTTACTTTATTCAACTCAGAAAACAAAGATCTACAGCTTTTGTCACAATAATAAAGTCATACAGCTGCGTCTTTATGCAGTTCTCAGCAAAAAGCTTAATTTTTTCTAAAAGAGTTTTATTTGTTGCACGTATCAGTGCGTGAAACTGAAAGCGGTGCTCAACAATTGACGTAAAATAATAGAATAAATATAGCTGGAAACTAAATAGAAAATGTAATGTAGTATAGGACTTACTCGCCATCGAAGTTTTCCTCAGCATGGCAACGGAGGATTGCCAGCTGGGAGGAACGAAAAGTGGTCAAAGGGGAGAAAGGTTGATCGTTATGGATATGGGGCCAATGAGCTTTCCTGTAATAAAAAAAAGGATCTTCACATAAAATGTGTTACTTGGTGTACAAACCCAAATATCAGGGGGAGAAGAAGCGAGTCAAATGTTTACACCAACATTTTGTAAATTGACAGGTTTCACACTTCAGAGAGAGCAGCAGTGAGCAACATTGAGGGCAGAAAAGCTTGATTTTTTTTAATGATTTTATTTGCCGCACGTATTAGTGGTCTCGAGAGGGAACCACTAAAAGAGGTGCTCGACAATTATTTATTATAAGAGGATTAAAAGAAACAAAAAGGGTACTACAATTTCAAAAAACAAAGAAATCAAGAAAAAAAAAAAAGGGCAGCTACTGCGAGAAAAGACCTCTCAAGATGAAAGGTCATTTTCAGCAGCTATACGCATAATTTGATAGCGAGTGCTATGGAGAACAGAGAGATAATGGAATGGTTGGTTCTGCATGGTATGGGTCCAATGGGCCTTCCAGATTTCAGAGAGACCGATCAAGGTTACCATGGCTACTGAAAGAGGACAGTTGGTTTGAGACCGAATCCGAGAAAAATTGAAAGATGCAAGTGCATCAGAGACTAGATCCAGAGAGGTGCCTGGCCATAGAAATTCCCTGATCAAGGCATCCCAGAACGGAAATTTTTGGGGGCAGCGAAAGAAGAAATGGTACACAGTCTCCTGATCACCACACAAAATGCAGGCAGCAGTAGGGAAGCGAGCAGGAAAAATCTTGGATAGAAATAAGCGAGTGGGAATCTTGCGAGTCAGAAATCGATACATCACATTTCTCTGCAATGTTGTGATAGGTATACACCAAAAGTACTTCCAAGCAGCAGAAGAAACTTCTTGCCGGGCAATGATATCAGACAAGGCAGCTTGTGTGATGACCTTACGGAAAGTGTAGCCATCATTTTTGAAGGCAACGAAATTTTTATTGTCAAAAGGCAGTTTCAACATACGCACAAAAGAAAAGAAATCAAGAGACCGCTGGATTGCAGGAATATGCACAGGATTGTATAAGTCTAATGAAGTACGAACAAGGCATTGACCAAAGAATGGCTCCAGTTGACAATGACTTTGATTCATTGCTTGAAGGTATTTTCTAACACTACGACGGATATCCAGGGGAAAGGAAGAAACTGGTATTGGTGCCAAATAGTGACCCTGTGGATGGTACTTATATAGATAGGAAACTGCTACTGTGCGTAACTTGAGAGGCAAATTAAAGGTGTTAGATGGCAAAACAATTGAGCGTGATGGCAGTAAAAGGCATTCGATAGGGTTTGGCATGTATGAGTACTGTTTCCTAGGAATAGCATCTATTGTCTGGCAGCACATTGTGACAGTGTTACTTACCAATTGCCTGAGTTGGCCTGGCCGAGAACGAGGAAAGAGCAAACCCAAAAGCAGATGTTCAGTCTGAAGCAAAGCACGGGCATGTGCTGCTAGAAAGTCTTGTATCAGAGAACGTTCAGCTTGAGGACACAAAAAAGGATGAAGGCAATGATAATACAGTGCTTTCTGCTGAGAAAACAAGTCAAGAATGCCAAGGCCACCATGCCACTTTGGTGCAGTCATCGTTTGCCAACTAATGCGAGGAAATATTTGCCGGTTGACAAAAGAAGTAATGACAGTTCGAATGGTATTAAGGATTGCTTGAGTGGTAGGGATTACCCGCAAAATATACCAGCATTTAGACAATAAAAGCGAACTGGCAACTGTAGCTCTACCAACAACAGAAAGATTGCGTGAGGCATGAATATCCGCCAGTTGAGTCAGTGATCGAGTGAGGGACGAAAAAAAGTGAGCGCGCTGGTACAAGAATTGGATAAGGGGAAAACCTAAATAGATAATGGGTTCAGCATCTGTACGGCACCATATCTTGGGAATGTCAATGGCTTGTAGAGTAGTCAGCCATTTATCATCTAGATTGTGGCCAGAGAGAGAGATTGCTCGCACTTTATGGTAGTTAATCTTGGCATCGGATGCTTTACTGTAGGCCTGCAAGTGAAACTGCATTCTGCGAAGGTCACGGATATTATGAAGAAAAACTAAAGTGTCATCAGCATAACTAAGCAATTTGATAGCAGGTAAGGTGATAGCTTGACTAAAATCATTATGCTTGAAGCGATAGCCAGAAAATTGAGTGTCATTCAATATCGACTGGAGAAGTGGCTCTAAGGCAAAATTGTATAAAATACAAGAGAGTGGGTCACCTTGTTTGAGGCCTCGGCGCTTTGGAACCAACTGCTTAGAGAGCCAACCATTGACGTTGATACAAATGGAATTATCTCTAAACAAGAGCTTGATTTTTGACACGGCGGGATAAAACCCACTATTACATTTTCAATCTCCGCATACAGCCATCTTGTGTGTGGGGGGATATCTTGATACCGCTCAAACTCTACAAAATCGATGGCGATACGGGTAGATGCATGCGCATAAATTCAAGCAAAGAAAAACTACTTTAAAAACATAATCCTAGGAATCCAAGCCCTTTTGCAATATGAATAAGGATAAAAGGGACTCAGAAAGGCTCGTGTTGTGTAGATCAGTTTCTTTATTTGTCTAAAGAACGAATGTATATTACTGCGATATGGAATTAAGTCAATGCATGTTTGAAGCTCTTTGGACCGTTGCATAAACTAATGTTTGTAAAAGAAAACGCGTCTTTTACGTTAAATGTCAAAGGGAAATTTTTAAAAATCGTTTCTACTTTTTTTTTTTTTTTTTTTTTTTTTTTTTGGTATGGATTCATTGACGGTGCACGAGTTGCTCAATTATAAAGCCGGCACCAATGCTACACTTACCGGATGTAGTCTGATAGGTACTTTATCTATTGTCAGCTACGATGCCGATGATGAAAAGGGCACCATTCTTTTGACAGATATTACCACACACACTTACTTTCCTTGTCATGTCGATCGATTCTATCCCAAACTCGATCAAGCCATGGTCAGTATTCAACAATGGAATTTTATATGTCAAGACGACTTGCAATGGATCGAGTTTCGGTTGGTTCATGTCTTTCCTGTGGCTAATCCCACTCAATCTGTTCTTGAAGAATGTCTCTTTATCGATGAATTAGCATACCAGATCACACAGAGCAGAGACACTGTATTTTATTCACCTCAACCACACATGGGATCAGTACCAAACCATGTTGGCATGGCGGCTTCTGTTAGCCCATTATTGACGTTGCCCAATACACCAGCTCAATTCTTAGTGGAAGTAAGCCATGATCATGTCTCTACCTACATCATGTTTGAAGGTGATGCGTGTATCAAATACTACCCCATGTTTCGTATAGGCTGCAACTATATGTTTCAACGCTTGAATGCTATGCATCTGCGCCATGCTCACATCAAATGCACTGTCCTTTGCTTTAGAGAGGGACAATCCTTATGCCATACCATCACACCCCATCAATTAGACCAAATCCAATGTACAGATCAGATACCCTTAGAAGAAGAATCCTATCCCCTGTGTCTACCCACAATCAACCAGATGTCTACCTTTACAGGCCATATTACACGCGTCATTGATCCTTTGTTTGGCATGTACGAATTTGACCATCAACTCTTACTCTGTCTATTTCACCATGTGGGCTATTCTCCTCTACGTCCCTTACGCGTCAATACAGAGATTCGATTACATCATGTTCATATGGCTACTGTTCAACTTAACAGTGATGGCACAAGTCATTTGCTAGACACCTTATGGCATGTACCACGCACTCATGCTGATCTATGTCATGTCAGAGCACTTGTAGGCTGTGTCAAGACACAAATAGACATCCTGTCTTTTCCAGACCATTGTGATTTTGTACAGACGAGCGTACCCTTTTTTGAACAAACCATGGATTCAGAATTAAAGCAGTATGTCTATATGGATTGTTTGCGTCAACAGTCTGATTTTAGCATGTTGATGCGACACTTGGAGATCTATGCAGCCCTTGTTGTCAAATTCAAGCAAGACGATATACACGCATGTAAAAAAGCGTATGATGCCTTATCCACACATCCTACACACCATCTCAAGCATCATTTTATTTGGCATCATCAGTCTTGTCCTGCTGTTGGAAAGACAACACAGCCGTTGCATGTGGTTATGGGCACATACCCTTCGTTAGGATCCATTCAAGCCATGTTAGCAGCGCGTCTTCAAGAACACCGTGTGTGTCTCTCAGGTGAAAGTAACCGGTTTGAAACAGGTCATGTATATACCCGTGTGGCCAGTGATGATCTCACACCACACGGTCTATTGGGCAAAGTAGACATGATGAACGATGGTCGTCTGTATCTTATGGAGGGTGAAACACGTTTACTCTTGTTAGCTCCCCGTGTGCATCTCAAGCCAGGTGGTATCTATCTATTGAAACAGATGCAACTCTTTGAAGAAGACTTGTCTTATTTAGAACTTAGTATGACAAGACAATCCCTGAAGCAATCCTATCTTGTGTGTGAAGATGTAGTCCTCTTGGGGTATGATAGTCCCCTTGTGTTTCAAACATCCAGAACCTCGGTTCGTCCAGTGGCTTATTACCGTCTTTCTAAAAGACTAAAACAAGGACCTTGCTTTGTGTTGGATGTGGTAAACACGTTTCCTATTCAGACATGCTTTGATGCTGAAAGCTGCTTATATCTTGAAGGTCGTGTTGTTGTCCGTCTGTATGATATCCAAGGCTCAAGTAAAGGCATTCCTACTCAAGAACTCAAGGAATGTATCTTCATTCTTGACTCTCGCCATCAGAGTCTCAAACTGCATGCTATGCTCCAAACAGGTACTCAGTGGGTGATTCATGGTCTCACATTAGACGCTTCTTTACCCGATACCGGCACAAAGCGTCGGATGACATTTGTCCTTGGTCCTACACATACTTTATACCCTGTCCTAGACAAAGATACGCCTGATGCTCTCCAGTTAGAACCTGTCTATCAAGATTCATCTGTGGCATCTTCAGAGATGATCTACAGTGTATCCCAGCTTCTTGAACTTCAGCAGCCTACGCTCACCTATCAATTCTTTGAACATTTGATCCATGTCCAAGGCATTGTGATTTCTAAACGTATGTTGGATGGATTTGACAACACAAGTTCACATCATGCCAAACAACTCTATCAAGACCTAGGCATAGGTACAGGCAAACCGAACCGTCGACTCTATCTTCAGTTACGCCAACCAGACACACTGGATGTGATTGACATCTATTTGGACACACATCAGATTCATTATCCTCTAGGGCTTATCGTAGGTGCTCATGTTGTGTTTCGTAACCTGGTCCGTAAACACAAACGAGGCCAAACATCCTCTTTTTTTTGTTTAGCGAATGATGTGACCAGTATCCAAGTGCTCAAGACACGACCTGATCCTGCTGTGCTTGGACTGCAGCCCACACGTATTCCTACACGTCTTTTGCATTCGTTTATCGATACGGATCTAGGTGATGCTGTTGAGCCTGAAGTATCGATCGTCAAGATCCTTTGTCATGTGGTGTCTGTTATTTCTCTTGTGTTTCAATGGGAATGCAGTGATTGTGGTTCGATGGTGCGTCATCAAGATTGTTATCGCATGTGTCAAGATGCCCATCGTGTCTTTGTGGCGACTGCTTTTGTTCAAATAAGTGATGGTACGGCTACTGCAAATGCGACGATAGAAGGTGAACGACTGGTCTTTCGATTACTGCAACTGTCTACCAAACAAATTGATGCTCTCAAGTGTGCCGTGCTCAACTATGGTATGTTTCATTACAATGGATGGGGCGGTAGTCGTGTCACTACGATGGATGAGAGTATAGACCATCAAGCCATGTATGGTTTTACGATCCAAGATCTTGTGTATGCTGCTAAAAAAGCAGGACAGTTTTGGTGCTATGGTATTCAACAAAAGCAAGGATCCAAAAAGACCATCTCACTTGATCAAGACTTGATCGAGCGCTATGGACTTAGAAGAGTGGCTTTATCTGATCATGGAGGTCTTCTAAAGACACTTGAATTACCCAAACTTAAATTCCAATTATTGGATATTGAATTAGCAGACACAAGATCGATTGCTTATGATTTACTCAAATAAAATCACTTTTTTTTTTTCTGATGTCTTCACCACCACCTCATCATCCTGGTAATAACAAGTGGCAAACATTTGACGAATGGAACACGATGAAACAACCTTCTTCTATTCAAGTTGTCAAATCAGAAAAAGAAACTCTACAAGATTCCTTTAAGCGATTCAATTTAGAACAAGATCAAGATGGATGGGGTGATGCTTCTTCAGCACAAGATGCAGGTTGGGGACTACCACAGACCGATGACGGCTGGTAGTTGACACTACAATAAAAAGTCTTGTTTAGAATTTGACAAATCATGATATCTATTTGGTATTTTTCACAACACGCAATCGTATAGGGAATAAAGGAGATATAATAAGGAGCGTAATACATTTTAGATGGAAGGAGGGTCCATCCATATGGATTTTTTGATAAGATGAGTAAAAGAACAAATATACATAGGGTCTTCTATATAAGAAATAGAGGAATTTGAGAGATGGGGACGCTTTCTTCTCTTTTGTATAGTAAACGAAGAAGCAGATTTTGGCATGTAAAGACGATCCGTCAGAATGGGAGGTAATTGCAGGCGAATAGTATGATCATAATTCATGAATGAATTCAATAAATCCTGTTCAGTAATTATTACTTGGTAATTCTAAAGAAATTTTTATGAGATGTATTTTCATTTGATAGACTTACCATCAAAGACAACAGTTGTTTCTCCATCAAATTGATCTCTGGTAAACTGAAATACACAGCATATTTTGTCCAATGCTTATTCTTGGGGCAAGTGTCATGCAATACTTTAGTGGTGACAATCAATGTAGCCAAGAAGATGCGTTGACAAGTGCATGGCATTCCCCTCGCAAATTGAGCCAGTCTCTGTCTTAACCTGTCTAACAGCACGAGTGTGGCCAATAATGTGCCTGTACGAGCATACGACCTTTTGACCAACAGACTCACAAATGTAGGTAAAGGTGGAATCACACTTTTATAGTCTAAATGATGGCAAGGTATCACTAATGATGCTTGATGTGAAATATGAGCTAACAAATGATGACTGACGGGTTTATCAATGAATGCTTTTAATCGGTTCATTATATATATATAAAAGAAAAAGAAAGAAAATAAAAAAAAAAGGGGGAGGAGGAGGAGGAGGAAGGGAATAATCAAACGGGATCAAAAAAGCTATTCGGAGAATCCTTGCTGTTTCAGTCATCATTCAAATCTCTCTTTTTGTTCTTTTTGGCCCAACGAAGACCACATGCGTTACATAGGCTAATGGGAATCAGTATTTATATTTTCCGTCTGTAACTTACGTCTTGGGTCCATGAGGTCCTTTACGCCATTCGGGTGAGGAAGTAGTACCACAATCAGCACACACATATTCATCTGCTCCTTTGTGTTTCTTCTTAAAATACAAATGAGTCATTGCATTGTGTTAAATTTCCCTTACGCGTCGTTTCCATTTATCTTTTCTTTCTAATGCATCCATGGTTTCCTGATCTGGATTGGTGGGTATTTTGTGCTCTTCTTTGTAGGCATAATCATCTAAATCAGAGGTATCCATCCACTCTTCAGAATTCACATTCAACAAGTTTGGTATAAAGTTGGATTCCAATACAGTGGAGGCACCACTACTGCTAGTCTCTTCACGATTCCTTTCTACCTTGCCATATTTAGCAGACAATTCATCAATGCGCTTCTTGAGCCAATTGTTCTCTGTCTTGAGTTCCAGAAAAGTATCAATCAAAGCACCACTTTTGGTAGGAATTGGCTGAGCAATACCAAAAAAGCTTTGGGGTGGTTGACCAGGGAAATCTGACCTGGGATGACCCACGACTTCAAAAATCACATAAGTATCATCCTTTTTGCGAAATCGATAATGGGTCTTGATCTGAGAACGCGTGTGAAATGACATTTGAAAATCACGAATAAAGACATCCATGTCATCCACATGCAAGAAATCTATCAGTGCTTGACCTACAAGTTCATGAGGTCGATAGCCTGTTAATTCATGCGTGGACTCTGAACAATACAGAATTTTGCCTGTAGGTGATAATACATGTAACAGACCGGTGATTTCAACCAAGATACGTTCTGACCAGTTCTTTCTTCTTCGGAAATCTGTCCCGCCTTTAAGCTGTGTTTCTTTTTCCAATAAAGGGGCTTGAGAAGGTCCACTGGATGACTCAAGATTAGCATAATAGTTGCTGTTGTCTTGTTGTAGGTTTTTAGAGTTATTAAGTATGTAGCTGTAATATTCGGATTGTTGCATTTATTTACATGTATAAAAATAAAAATAAAAAAAAAGGGGGGGGGGGAGAAAGAAATGAAAGAGGGAGATGAATCAATAGGCTGTTATGTGATTGGCTCCATTCTTTCTGATAGGATACTATGTTCTGATTCTTCTTCTTCATCAGTGGAATCATAGATTTCAAGGCATCGAAGTAAAGATGTATTGATTTGTTTTAACTGAAGTGTTTCTGTCTTGATTTTACGTGTCAATTGATAACATAAGCGTGTTTTTTCTATTTGATTCTATAGTTTGGGCATAAGTAATACGAAACAAATGGATGGATTTTACACTTAGATTGACATAAAACAAAGGCACATCAAAGAATGATGTCACAACTGACTTGACTTGTTCAATATCGATCTCTCTTGACTTAAGCTTATCAACTATGAAATAGAAAAAAAAAACATGAATTTGATTCTGTAGAGAATAGAAAGGGATACATACATTTTGTGACAACAACCGATGATTTCTTGACCAAGAAGCGTGCATTCATTTGATGTAGAGACTGATCAAGTAACCATAAACTCTCTTCTTGAGTCAAATCAACAAGAATCAGTACATAGTCAATTCTGTCTAGATCTCTTTGAGGTACATCTTCTGCAATATTACTAAATACGATCAATACTTGCCCATGTGATCTTTCAAGCTTACATGGAGAAAAAGACATCTTTCACTTTAAGGAGTTGATCAGATAAAGTACGTTTGCCTGAGTTAGGGCGACCCAAGATCTATGTTGGAAGTTGAGTAGGGATCACAACAACAGACGTTATGTTACCATCAACTCAAAAGGTCTACGGGTATATTGTGGTCGAAGCATTACATTTTTTTTTTCAATTTTCTTAGAGATTCCCTTTCTTGTCGATTCCTGCTTAGGTGTGATGTCATCACTGGATTGAATTAAATTTTTTCAATGGTTTTAGCACAGAGAACGCCCTTTTATTTTATTTTTTTTCACCCTCTATTGTGTAAGAAAGCCTTATTTATTTATTTTTTTTAAAAGCGGGTAATTTTTTTTCGACTTTTTTGAGATTAATTAAACATGATGATCTTAGAATGAACAATACAAGTGCTTCTGGTGTGGACTTGACGCTGAATTCACTTACCAAAGAGAAACTAAATATTATTTTGCAGGTCAGTCCTATTGGAATCGTATACTATACTAACACATTTTAGCGAGCAAAGCAACTTCAAGCAGCAGGTGAAAAAGAAGATGGCAAAAATGAGTTTTCTCAATTGATGAATCTATTACGTCTACTTCAACAACAGCAACAGAGTCAAGTATTGCAGCAACATCAAGCACTGCAGCAACATCAAGCGCTGCAACAAAAACCAGTTGTCAAAAATGAACCACAACCACAGCTACAACAGTTACAACAACAACAGCAACAGCTACAACTTCAGTTACTTCAACAACACTTGCTACAACAAGCCAATCACACTACGAGTCCTTCATCGTCGATACCAACTACACCCACTGGCAATCTTCAATACCAAATGCTTGCTTATAATCTCTTATCCAATCAATCCCATCCACCTGAAGAAAAAGAACCACCCAAAACCATGGCAGAACGACTGGTAGAAGCCATTTATCAACAAGCCGTCGAATTCAACGCCCTCAAGAAAAAGAACACTTCACCCTTAGCCATCACACCCTTGATCACCAAGAACAAGGACAATGATCTTGTGAGTGCCTTTGACCTTTTGTCAGGCCAGCAACGATCCCATGCGCATTCTTCAAGACAACAACGCTTACTCTTGCCAGAAATTGCACCTAAGGGATTGGATCCTCACACTGTCTTGTCTGAACGACAAAAACGGATTGATCAGCGTGTTGAAGCACGTATGGCTGAATTAGAAGCCCATATGGATGACGAGCAGCAACGACAGCCCTTGGGATATCTTTTAGCTGAATACTATCAAGATACAGTCAAGACAGCTTCACCTGATCGATTGGCTACGATTGTTCAATTCAAATCCCTTCAGTTACGTGATAAACAAGCCAAGTTACGAGAAGAGATTGTGAAAAACATGGAAGAAGCCAATCGACTGGCCAATTCAGTTGACCGTACTTCTTATCGTAAAATCATGAAAAAGACATTACGTGAAGCCAAACTGACAGAAAAGCTGGAGAAGCAACAACGGCTGGATCGAGAGAAAAAAGAAAAGCAACGTCATTTGGATTATCTGCAGAGTGTATGTAATCAAGGTCGTGATCTGATTGGGTGGCATAAAGCACATCAGGCAAGGATGGGTAAGCTAGGTAAAGCCATTCTTCAGTTCCATGCCCACATCGATAAAGAAGAGCAACGCAAGGCAGACAAAAGATCCAAAGACCGTATTCGTGCATTACGTAATGACGATGAAGAAGCCTATATGAAACTATTAGATGAAGCTAAAGATACTCGATTGACCTTGTTGTTAAGACAGACAGGCACTTATTTAGAGTCCTTGACAAAGGCAGTGGTTGATCAACAGACAGAGAACATGAACCTTGATGACAGTCTAGAAGACAGAGAAGAGATGGACGAAGAAATGATGTTGATGGATTCCAATGGCAAGAAAGTAGACTATTATCGCATGGCACATCGTATTCAAGAAAGAGTCTCTCAGCCTAGTATTTTGACAGGTGGCCAATTGAAAGAATACCAAATCAAGGGTTTACAATGGATGGTCTCCCTCTACAATAACCGACTGAATGGTATTCTGGCTGATGAAATGGGTCTTGGAAAGACGATTCAGACGATCAGTTTGATTACGTACCTGATTGAA
Organism: Gilbertella persicaria; assembly: GCF_025201335.1. Classification (NCBI taxonomy): domain Eukaryota; kingdom Fungi; phylum Mucoromycota; class Mucoromycetes; order Mucorales; family Choanephoraceae; genus Gilbertella; species Gilbertella persicaria. The sequence continues at coordinate 89,357 of NW_026251999.1, forward strand.
TTCAAGAAACAAAATGGCCCTTTTCTTATTATTGTGCCACTCTCTACCTTGACGAATTGGTCGCTTGAATTTGCTAAATGGGCTCCTTCTGTCACCATGATTTGCTATAAAGGTACACCCGATGTGCGTAAAGAGATTCAAAAGAAACAAATCAAGCACCGTGACTTCCAAGTGCTGTTGACCACATTTGACTACATCATCAAAGACCGCCCTGTGTTATCCAAGATCAAATGGCAATACATGATTATTGATGAAGGACATCGTATGAAGAACACACAATCTAAACTCACTATGGTCTTGAGACAATACTATTTCTCTCGCTATCGATTGATCTTGACAGGCACACCTCTTCAGAACAATCTACCTGAATTATGGGCTCTTTTGAACTTTATTTTGCCCAAAATCTTTAATTCAGTCAAGAGTTTTGAAGAGTGGTTTAATACACCCTTTTCTAACCAAGGTGTACAAGACAAGGTTGAATTGAATGAAGAAGAACAATTGTTGATCATCAAGCGTCTTCATAAAGTATTGCGTCCCTTTTTACTGAGACGTCTCAAAAAAGATGTGGAATCTGAATTACCTGATAAAGTTGAAACTGTCATCAAATGTAAACTATCAGCACTTCAACTCAAACTATATTCTCAAATGAAGAAACACGGTATCTTGTTTGGTAGTAATTCAAGCAATGGGTAAGTGGACATGCCAAGTGGTATGCGTATATTCATTCCTAGTTTATAGTAAAACAAGCATTAAGGGTCTAAATAATGCTATTATGCAACTTCGCAAGATATGTAATCACCCTTTTGTGTTTGAAGAAGTAGAACGCGTGATCAATCCCTACAAGATAAGCAATGAGTTACTCTACCGTGTCTCTGGTAAATTTGAATTATTGGATCGTATGTTGCCCAAACTTCGTTCTACGGGTCATCGTGTAAGTGACAGATTCAAACGTGACTGTGGATTGACCATATATATATATATATATGTATAGGTGCTGGTATTCTTTCAAATGACACAGATTATGGATATTATGGAAGATTTCTGTATTTATCGTGGATTTAGGCATTTGAGATTAGATGGTTCAACCAAATCAGATGACCGATCCAATTTACTGCATTTATTTAATGCGCCTGATTCACCTTATTTTATGTTTCTACTCAGTACAAGAGCAGGTGGTCTGGGTTTGAATTTACAGACAGCCGATACAGTCATCATCTTTGACTCGGATTGGAATCCTCATCAAGACCTTCAGGCACAAGACCGTGCTCATCGTATTGGCCAAACAAAAGAAGTCCGTATTTTCCGTCTGATTACAGAAAACTCGATTGAAGAAAATATTCTAGCAAGAGCACAGTACAAGCTAGATATTGATGGTAAAGTCATTCAAGCAGGTAAATTTGATCATCGCTCGACAGAAGAAGACCGTGAAGCCTTTTTGCGTTCTTTGTTGGAAGACAAGACAGTCACAATAGAGACAAGAGAAGCAGATGAAGAGAGTGATGAGATGGATGATGAAGAACTCAATACGATCCTAAAACGATCTGATCAAGAATATGCTATTTTCACCAAGATTGATTTAGAAAGACAACGCACAGATGCAGAAGAATGGCGTCGTAAATATGGAGACAATGGCAAGAAACCAGAAAGATTACTTCAGGAATGGGAATTGCCCGATATTTATCGTGATGAGCATATACATGACACAGAAGATACCATTGAATCTGTGATGGGCAGAGGACAGCGGTCTCGAGAAAATGTACGCTATGATGATGGTATGACTGAAAAACAATGGTTAAGACAATTAGAGGAAGGCGAAGAAGATGTACGAACAACAAAGCGAGCAAGACAAAACTATTAAAGCATGTTATTGCCAATGGGAGCGCTACATTGTCAAATCCAATAAAGTTGATTTAAAATCCATGCGCTTGAGTGAAAGATGCCTATTTTATAGATCTACAGTCAATGCAACATCACCCAAAAGTAAGAAACGATCAAGCAAAATAGCATGGATTAAGAAATGAATTATCCTGAAAACTAAGGAGGAGGAGGAGGGGGGGGGTTTGTAGATGAATTAGGTTTTGAGATTAACATAAGGCCTTCTGGAGGGTGGCCTGCTAAGGTGTACTCTTGCTATTACGATCACTCCCATCATCAGAGCAGTTTCACATACAGTTTTAGGTGTAATTTTGTCGTGTCAATAGAGCTTAGACATCTACAGGAACACACATCAGAAAGATGAAAGATAAATTGCACAAACTGAAAAAGAAAAGCATCATCCAAGGTAAAGTAAAAACAAAAATAAAAGGAGGTTATTTTACACATTTTATTCTAAAAACTATGGACGAAATGGATTGCGTTGCTGAGATGAAAGGATTCTTTATAGTGATACACAATGCGCTCATTTATACAGTTGACACAATAGAAATTATGATAATAGAAAGAGGTGATAAATGCCTTCAAGATATATGTTCATATGGAGCATAAAGCAAGAGCATTTGACAAAGAAAAGCAGGCATCGCTTGTGCCCGAGAGAGAAACAAGTGCCATGAATCCGAAGCCAGCAAAAGGAAAGAAGACACGGAGACACCCGGAAGCAAGGCACACATACCAATTATACCTCTCTCTTTTTTTTGTACTACCAATTAGAACAATACCTCTCAAACACGTGCCTATTGCTTTGGCAAGTTGACGCATTTAAAAAGATAATGTGACCTACAAAGAAGTTCCTTTCTATACTACAATCCACGTTGTCCTTTGGCGAATCATGACTGGAATACCAATTCAAAAGATAAGCTATTAGCTACTTTCTTTTTTTTAATACACTTTTTCAAAACTAACATCAGTCAATCCAACACTGATTTCACTAACAAGACAGCATTTTTCTTTACAAGAAGCAATGCGTTGTCTGGGTGTGAAGTATGATGACTGGGAAGTAAGTACTTTTATTCCAAGTTTAAAGTTTCCGTGATATTTATACCATTAAAAAAGCGCCCTTTGGCCATGCGTTGACAGTATAAAGTTTTATTTTCCTTTTTTTTTTTCTTTTTTTTCTTTACTTTTGTTTTATTTTATCTCTTTATCTCAAAACAATGGATATTCTTGATCCTCCTCCTCCTTATGAAGCCCATTGTGTATCTTATGAAGCAGACTTTGCTGCCTGGCCCTCAAGTTATTATGGAAGAACTCGCCGTATTGATATTGCTAAATTTTATCAAGATGTCTTGAATGAAAGTAGCAAAATTCAATACGAGAGTAGCTACAATAGCAGCAGCAGCAGCAGCAGCAGTAGTAGTAGTAGTGATGAAGAAGACCGTCCTGTGACAAAAAAAGTGACTTTCTGTCCAAACCCACCCCGTGTGTATGAATATGAACCCGAATTTGATGCTATGCCAAGCAAATATAAAAGCCGCTTATTGGACGAAGGATGGCCTGGAAGAGCCAAATTGGCTGAATCATCAGATGGTTTTATGGATTTCAAATCGAAAATAGAAGCAAGACTAAGTGCTGTCAATGACCCTTCTCTTGTATCACAACTACAAACAGACTCTAATTTCCGTCAATCCACTGATAGTTCTCGTTGGCTTAAAACCCTTTCTAGCATAAAGAGAAATAGTATTTTATCCAAATCTAAATAATTTTTATCTTGTAAATATAGACATGTATACCTTTTAATAAACAATTATTTTAATCAACTCTAAAATATCCAAAAAGGTCTTTTGTTGTGCTGCTGTCCAAATACGGAAACCGAAGCTTTTTTTTTTTTTTTTTTATAACAGTGTTTAAAAAAAATGTATTTCATTTCTTCTTCTTTATCTTGACGATGACTCTATTAGATATGTCTCATAGTGGTTCTTCTTCTCCATCACCTCCTACTTCACCTAACTCACAACAAGCACAAAATCGCATCTTGAACAGAGTCTCTACTTTATTCAGTGGCAAGAAAAGAGCAAATGGTGCTTCAGAAGCAACACATGCTTCATCTTCATCTTCTGCTGCACCCAATGAACAACAAGATGATGCATCTCAAGTAGATTCTATGTTTCATGAAGACTGCACTTCTTCTTGTGTGGATTCCATGTATTCTTCTATCCAATCCCGTCGGTCCAATTTCCGCCCTAATCCTAATTTACCTCCACCTTTAAGAACAGTGCAGTTAGACAATCCTATTGTTCATTTACCTGCACCTCCTACCACACCGCCACTCAATCCACCGATCGAATCTTCTTTACCATCACCACCATCACCAGTTGTTGACCAGAAAAAGAAATCGCATCAAAAAGTAGAAGACATTGAAGCCCAATTTAAATTACTGTTGAAAGAATATGCTCCTTCTGCTGATCACGTGAACAACGTAAACAACTTGACATTTGAGCAAAAGGAAATGCTGTTACGTTCATCCAGATCACCTGCTCTGTTGAAAAAGAACTCTACTTTTTCGCATGTGATGCCTTCATTTTCTTTGAAAGCGACATTTGGTATCAAGAACAAGTCAAAACACCGAAGTATGGGACACGATGCTTCTCTGTCTCAATCTCCATTTGTTGCTGATGTACAGAACAGCATGTCGTATGGTGGTGCAAGTGCTGATAAATTGATTCAGTCGGTCAAGGCAAATACAGCACCTGGAAGGTACGGTCGCTCTCGGTCTGCTTTACCTGGAAGTGGCCATGAATCGTATGGCCGAAGTACGTCTCGAAGTAAATTGAAATCAACACCCGAGTATTTTGTCCATTTGCTTCAGGAGACGCATGTACGTGATCTAGAAGATTCTGAAGTGCTTGATTTGCGTGTGTTTTTACGTAGTGTTGTTGTGAGGTAAGAAAAATTCGATTGTTATTTGAATACCAACTTCATTTTGTTTTAGTTGGACAAGTGAATTCTTAGCGCAAGGTGGTTATGAAGCCATTGCCAACCTATTTAAACAGATGAAAGAAGCACCCAAGAGGTAACATTTTAGCATGAAAAAAAAAACTGTTTGATTAACACAAGCCAGACATCCAAATGACAACCGAATGCTTCAACATTTGGGTAAATGTCTCAAGACGATCATGACCCATCAATCCATGGGCACACAAATTGTCTTGACAAATCCCTCTGCACTCTATCATATCCGTGATATTCTGTTTGGACCCGTTAATAAGAAGCAGAAACAAGTTTATGGTCTAGAGATCAGCACACGTAGTTTACTCTTGAATCTTTTATGTACATTGGCCACATTGCAGACAAGTCCCTCTGACAAAGTGGAGTATGTGCATGGCTATGATGTCCTTCGTCGTCTGTTGTTGGACCGTCCTGCTGACCGAGCAGAAGACCAAGACAAAAAAGGCGGTGCTTCCAAACTCACTTCTCCTTTCCCAATCTCGCTCAAGACAGATCCTAAAGAAATCTTGCAAATGATCATGGATAATGATCCTAATGGAAAAACCATTGGACAAGAATACGAATGGGATCCTGATGAACTCATGCCACGTTACACAGCTTGGATGCGAGAATTACAATACACAGTAGAAAAGCATATTGAGACCATTACTTTTCTGGCCCAAGTCTTGAATTATGATTTCAACAGTGCTTATCGACAAATTAAAATGAGACAAAATCAGGCAGAGGATGAAACAAATGAAGCAGAAGCATCTGGAGCTGTGATGACAGAAGAAGGTGTTGTTGATTATATTGTAAGTAAAAAAAAAAGAAAAAAAAACTGAAAAACGAGATACAGTCTGATTCATGGCATTAGGTAACACATCTTCGTCTGATTCGTACGGTTGTCACTACTCAACCTACTTCTTATACGGGCCATTATGATGAAAGAGAACAAGAAAAGATGAGGTTGGAATTGATGTTGTCTGGATTTGACAAGATATCCAAGGTTTGTTGTCATGGGTTAAGAAAAAAAAAAGGACATGAACTAATACATTTTATAGATATTGATTCAATGTCCTCATCCAACAGTAAGAGGTTCTTATATCAATTATTTGAAGCCATTGATGAGTCCATGTGCAGATTTGTCTGTACCCTCTACTGCCTCTTCATCCACTCCGCCCCCTCTGCCAACTCGTAGAAACCATGAAGATTTGACTCATTCTTATGTATCAGACGATGATGAAGATAACTATGAAATCTCAGTCTATGCAGATGATGAAGACCTTAATACTGAACATGCAGAAAGACAATGGCAATATGAAGAAGAACCTTATTATGATGATATCTTTCAAGATACAGAGGAAGAATCTGAGGCCAGTGTGATTAATACAGGTTATCATTCACATCAAATCCTTGCTCCTGTCGACAAATAAATTAGTCTTGTATACCTCTTTCCCCTACTTTATTCCCCACCCCTCCCTTTCCCCCATTTATTTAAATAAACTATATCTATTGAGTACTATGTTTTGCGTTTAAAACCAAGTTTTATATATATATATAAAGAGTCAAGATGCTATTTATGTGCAAAAAAAAACACTAGAGCTCACTACATGCACTGACTGAGAATGTCTTACCCGTAGTAAACACGACCTACAGAAATAGGAGCGTTTCCAACTAATATATACCTAGAAAAAAGTGCGGTTCGGAGAAACCTTCAAGTCTAGCTTTTTTTTTGATTGGCTGTCTCATCATCTGAATACACCAAGAGCCTTATTCATTGGCTAATCAAAAACTTGAATAGACTGGAAATTTCTTGAATACGATTTGAATTTTAAACGCAAATCACTGTAAATAGTGGCTTATTTGCCATAAACAGGTGCGGATATTGAACCTAGTTGTACACACACATATATATATATATATATACAAATGGTCACGTCAATCATGAACGCATCATATAAAATATATAATTAAAAGCGCTCCTTCTTTCTCTTTCTCTTTCTTTTATTTTTTTTTTTTGTTTCTTTGTATTCTATATATCCATATGGCCTCTTTTCGTAATAGACAACCACCACCACAACAACAGCTACAACAACAGTGGGGTGTTACTGCTCCTGTATCCAACGACTTTCCTACAGAACACGAACTCAAGTTAACAGAAGATCTCGTAAAGACACTGCATAATTATGGCTTATTTGAGAGTGAACAAGAGGCACATAACAGGCAAGCATACCACTTGATTTGGCCAATGGTTAATATTTTTTTGTTGGTTAGAGCTGTTGTTTTGGATAAACTAAACGTGTTGGTGAAGGATTTTGTTTATCGCGTTGGAAAATTGAAAGGATTGTCTGAAACAGAATCCAGAAATGCAGGAGGCAAAATACTTACGTTTGGTAGTTATCGTCTTGGTGTGTATAATGCAGGTAAGATCAGCCAGATGGCAAGATGAGAAGAAGAGGAGAATGGGAGCTAATCGATGGAAATAGGTGCTGATATTGATACTTTGTGCGTCTTTCCAAGACATGTTGAACGCGAACACTTTTTTACTATCATGTATCATATGTTGAGTGAACGACCAGAAGTCACTGAACTGACTGTACGTAGACCTTCTATATACATATATACATACATACACACATAACTCATCATAAAAAAATATAGGCTGTTGTTGATGCTTATGTACCAGTGATCAAAATGCATTTTTCGGGTATACCTGTAAGTAGGTGTGTTTGGTGTTTAAAAAGAGGTTTTCATCGTTTTTTTTTTCTATAGATTGACTTTGTATGTGCAAGGTTATCCATGGCTGTTGTACCTGATGATCTTGATCTATCGGATAACAATGTTCTGTTGGGACTTGATGAGCGATGCGTACGTAGCTTGAATGGTTCGCGAGTAACTGACGAAATACTACGACTAGTGCCTAGTGTGCCTGTGTTTCGACTTGCTTTAAGAACCATAAAATTATGGGCTAGAAAAAGAGCCATTTACTCCAATATCATGGGATTTTTGGGTGGTGTAGCATGGGCCATGTTGGTAGCTAGAGTATGCCAAATGTATCCAAATGCATGTGCTGCTTCGATTGTGTCTCGTTTCTTTCTGATCATGTATCAATGGGGCTGGCCTCGACCTGTGATATTGAAGCCAACAGAAGATGGACCATTGCCTGTCCGACAGTGGAATCCCAAACTATATCCTGCAGACAAAAGTCACCGTATGCCCATCATCACACCTGCTTATCCTTCTATGTGTGCCACACACAATGTGACAGATTCTACGCGCGATATTATGCTGAATGAATTCCGTCGATCAAGTGAAATTGCTGATCGTATCCTGATGGGTACTGGACAATGGGAAGACTTATTTCAAGACAGTGATTTTTTTGATATCTATAATCACTATTTGCAAATTGTGGCCAGTTCGTATTCAGCACAGACACAACTTCAATGGTCAGGACTGGTTGAATCCAAGTTAAGACAGCTGGTGTCTAAACTAGAACTGGTTGAATTACTGCAGATTGCCCATCCTTATTTTAAGGGTATTGATAAAGTGCATTATTGTTTCCCTATGCAAGAAAGTTGGGATGTGGCTCATGGTAATTCGATTCATGCAGAAAGAACCTTTGTGATTGAAGGTCCAGTCAACGAACAGCAGCATATTGATGCTATGCATTTCTTGACACCCGAACAAAAACAGTTGCTTCAGCCTATCTATACCACCACATTCTACATTGGTCTCAAAGTGAAGCCTATTTCAGATGATTCCCCCGGGCCTAGAAAACTCAACTTAGTATGGCCAAGTACAGAATTCCTTAAGTCTGCTCGCATGTGGCACAAGTATGACCAACAAACGATGGGGATCACCATCAAGAATATTAAGGGGTAAGTGATTCCGTATTCAAACATTGACTCACCACCACATCAGTTCCATGCTACCAGATGAATTAGGTCGTCTTAAGCGGCAACAGAACAAGATAGATTCACCACTGACCATACCTACATATCAGCATACATAGACCATTAAAACACACAGAGAGAAAGAGAAGAAGAAGAGAGAGGGGAGCAGGTATCCCTCTTACTTATACATACATATACATTTTTAATTATTTAAACGTAATTTTAGAAAAAAAAAAAAAAAGCCCTTTTTTTTTTTGTAAATACAATAAAAATATTGTCAAAAGAAAGCACGTGTAGTGTAACCCTGAAGAATGGTTTTTTAAGCCATCGTTTCCTCTCTGTCTCCCCCCCCCCCCTTTTTTTTCTTTTTCTTTTTTCTCTCTCTCTCTCTCTCTCTCTCTCTTTCTCTCTCTCTCTTTATTTCTTTCTTTCTTTCTTTCTTTATAAAATGGAAACAGACCAAGCTATAAAAAAAGTGTTCTCAAAAATACCAAATGAACTTTATTTATTAACTGGTATGTTTAATAAAGCAAGAGATTATGTTGAATAACCAAATAAAAAGCTGTTGAATTGGTCAATGATGTATCTTCTGATAGCAGCCAACAAGATAATGAACTTGCGAAACAAGCACTTCGATTTTTAAGGATACAAGCTGCCAAAGTAAAGAACCATAAAGAAAACAAAATGCTTATTTCTCTTTATAGGGTGATATTGAAGCCAAAATAAAATTAAGTACGATACTAGACAAACAAGACACTGAAGATAGTGTTGTCAAAGGAGACTTGAAGGAAGCCATTTTATGGGCAAGAAGTGTGTTTGATAGACGTCTTTCAAAGGCTTTGGCACCTTGCGTATCAGAAATCATTTTATTAGCTGAACAGGAACACAATGGCAGTAATTTAATTGAGCGTATTCTAGCAAGAACCAAAGTATCAAAAGAATTAGATGACAAGACTGTCAAAAAAGAACAAAAACTACAGAAGCATCTTTCTTATTTAGCTGGTATTTTGTTTATGGACGGTACAGGTGTAGATCGAGATATCACTCGCGGCATGGATTATCTCTCGAAAGCATCTGAGATTGGACATGAAGGTGCTGGTGTAGAATTAGCCAAGATATTAAGCGACCCTTTTAAATATCCCAAACAATACAATATGGAAAAGAGTCTGGCTATTTATGAATCAGTGGTAGAAAAGCAACAGAGGACAACATCCGATGCACGCGCACTAACTGATTTGGCTCGCGTGTATTATGAAGGCAGCGATACGATTCCCCGAGACATTGAAAAGGCATATACATATGCACGACGTGTTGCTGAATCTGTAGGCGAACAGTTTTGTCAGTTTATTGTGGGAGATGTGTTGCTGAATCCACCCACACTTTTTGTGAGTCAGGATGTACGACAAGCTGTGTTTTGGTTAACACAATCTGCAGAACAAGGATTTCCATTGGCTATTGAAACACTTTCTCGCATCTATTATGAAGGTCAAGTGAAAGGGATTAAAAAGGACTATGAACAAGCAAGACATTGGTGTTTGATTGGTGATGATATTTGGCCTTCTGGGTTAGGGTATTGTCAGACCTGTTTGGGAGATATGTATAGACAAGGATTAGGTGTACCCAAGGACTTGTTTCGGTCATTTGAATATTACCAGAAAGCAGCCAGTCAACAAGATGCTCCTCAGAATTATGCTCGCTACATGTTGGGAGAAATGTAAGCATAACAAGTCAATAGAACACAAATCACTAACCATATGAGTTGTAGGTTCTTTAAGGCAGATGGTTGGGAGCGTAATTTGGCTCTTGCAGCTGATTATTATAAAATGGCTGCCAATGAAAATTATGAGCCTGCAGTCAAGAGAATGGCAGAATTGACTACAATAGAAGAGAACAAACGGTCATTAGAAGAAAAGGCAGCCAAAAGAAAAAGTACATGGAGAATTTGGTCTGTGTTTGGAAGAAAGAAAACTACTGCAGTCTAATGATTACTATTTACATTTATACCAATACTAATATACGCATCATACCACGCATTGTAAAATAATAATAATCTAAATTATTCAACCCCATAATAAACTATGAAATGCTCTTTTCTTTAACAGTAAAAGATCATTTTTTTATTGTCTAGAATATGTCTCGGAATAGCACATTATCATCTTGAGCTAATCGTTGTGTTTTTTTTTGTTTGTTTGTACAATATGCCATTTTGAGTAACATGAAATTTCGGTATTCAAAATACCTGCATAACTGCATTTATTCACCAACGTATGTTTCTTATGGTGAATATGACGCAATGAAAACGATTCTCACGATTGTTTATATTAGAGAAAAGTAAAAAAAAAAAAAAAAAAAAAAAAAAAAAAAAAAAAAAAAATGAAGAGAGAGAGAGAGAGAGAGATAAAGTGATAAATGAGTGGGTGTAAAGAAAAAAGAGAGAGAAAGGGAATAGGGTGTTTACTACGCATAAAGTGGTATAGATATAAATTGACGTCAAACATGTTGGATTTTATTCCTCTTTATCTCTCCTTTTCACATCTTCAACAGAAATGACTGACCGTGCTCCCTCTCCTCCCTCAACGGGATACAGTATTATTGATATTCGACATGCTTCACTAGACAAGCATGTGGATGAAGTGGCTGTTGATAGACCTCCTTCTCCTCCTCGCTCCTCAGATACTTCTGAAGATGCATTTGATGATTCTAGTTTGGTAGACACCATTGTAGACTCACTCAATAAACCCTTGAATCACAAGTCAATTCCCACCTATATTCTTTATGACAAGAAGGGTCTTCAATTGTTTGATCAAATCACTCAATTGGATGATGAATACTATCTGACGGGCGCTGAATTAGATATTCTTCAAACAAACTCTGACGAAATCATTGCTCATCTTGAAGATGGTAGCGTGCTTTTTGAATTAGGTGCTGGGTAAGTAATGCATGGAGTCTAAACTTTGATTTTTAATGTATGCATCATTAGTGCACTCAGGAAAACGCAAGTGATTTTAAGGGCGATTGAGAAACGAAAGATTCATGTGACCTATTATGCTTTGGATCTTGACCAGCACGAATTGGATCGTTCTTTGGCTTCTTTGGGTGACTTTAGCTATATTCAGTTATATGGTCTCTTGGGTACTTATGATCAAGGCATTCCTTGGATTACACACCATTTTACAAACAAGCAAATCCAAAAGAACTTTTTATGGATGGGTAGCTCTGTTGGCAATCAAAACCGCCTTGAGTCTACCATGTTCCTCCGCAAGATTCAAAGGATGTGTATGGAACCTGGTGATTTGTTCTTGATTGGCTTTGATAAACGAAATGATCCTGCAAAGATCGAATTGGCTTATGATGACTCGTACGGTGTTACGCGTGAATTTATCATGAATGGTTTGGACCATGTGAACCATATTATGGGACAAGCTGATTTTATTCAACGCGACTTGTTTGACTATCACTCCATTTATCAAGAAAAACAAGGTCGTCATCTTTCGCATTATCGCGCCTTGCAAGACATGACAATTCGTTACAAGGAAACTGAAATTAAGGTTCAAAAAGACGAGCTTATTCATGTTGAACATTCCTACAAATATTCTCTTGGCGAAATCGAAAGTATTCTGGCTGCTGCTGACCTTAACTTGCTCAACTATTGGCTAGACTCCAAAGATCAATACCGTCTTGCGATGGCTCAGAATCGTCCCTTTAATTTCGAACGCAACATGAAACAAGTCCATGACGTGTTGTACCCTTCTCCATCTTTGTTTGAACAGGAACCTATTGCTTGCTACCACTGCAATGAAGGGCAATTGGAACTCACTGAATCACAGGATAAAGGAGGCCAGGGTAAAAACACCTGTTGGCCCACTCAAGTGCTTCCTTCTTTGCATGAATGGCAAGAGCTCTGGAAATCGTGGGACTTGGTAACACAACACATGTTGGACCACAAAACTATGTTGTTTGAACGTCCTATTGCCTTACGCCATCCTTTTATTTTTTACCTTGGTCATATTCCTGGTTTCTTGGACATTCAACTCTCAAGACATCAAATTGATAAGGAACTCGGTACAACAGACCTGACTGAGCCCAAGTCGTTTGCTGATATCTTTGAACGCGGTATTGACCCTGACATGGAAGATCCTACGCAATGCCATCCTCACTCCGAGGTACCGGTCCATGATGCTGACTGGCCTTCTGTTGAGTCTATACTAGCGTATCAATCCTCGGTACGACAACGTCTGCAACGCCTTTTGCTATTTTGGGAATCCGAAGCGTTTGAATCACAATCCCCTGCCTGGGTCCAAACAAGAATGCGTCAGGCTCGTATTGTTTGGATGTGTTTTGAACATGAAGCCATGCATCTTGAAACACTCTTGTACATGCTTGTTCAAAGTCCTCATATCTTGCCTCCTAAAGGTGTTGCTTTGCCTTCTTGGAAATTGTACAACCACCCCAAACAATTGGCTCCTTTGGCTGAGGCACCTTTGATGCAATTACCTGCTGGTACTGTTGTGTTAGGTCACCACGACCACGAATCTTCCGATTTGTCAAACAATACCTTAAATGTTCAGTTTGGATGGGACAATGAGCATCCAGAACGTCAGGTGCAAGTTGGAGCCTACCAAATTCAGACGAGACCAGTAACGAACGGTGAATACTATCAGTACCTTCAAGACACCAAATCCAATGCATTGCCTGCTTCTTGGTTAAATAACAAAGACGGTATCTTTATCAAGACCGTATTTGGTCCTTGTCCCTTGGCTCATGCTCAGTACTGGCCTGTTCAACTGTCTCATAAAGAAGCAAAAGGTTATGCTGATCACAAAGGTGGTCGTCTTCCTACTGAACCAGAATTGGTGCGTTTCCGACAAGTGACTGGCCATACCAACAAGAACACCAAATGGGCTAACATCGGTTTTGATAACTGGAGTCCTACGGATGTAAGTAACGACCAAGTCCACAACTTGGGCGATGTATGGGAATGGACAGAAACTGTATGGGATATGCATGAAGGTTTTGAAGCTTCTACTATCTACCCTGGTTACTCTGCCGATTTCTTTGATGGAAAACACCACGTTGTCCTTGGTGGTAGTTGGGCTACTCACCCTCGTATTGCTGAGCGCACAACGTTTAGAAATTGGTATCAATCTGGATACCCTTATGTCTTTAGTGGCTTCAGACTTTGTCACTAAATTTGTACATGTCTTTACAATAAACAACTTGCTTTTTATTACTATTATTATTATTTTTTTGATCTGTACATAATTATTTACATATTTTTACACTTGATTTCGTTTGATAAATGGATGATTTAAAGCTTCTGTAGCAGTTAATCGATTGGTATGAATGAGTTGAAGACAATGGTTCATTAAGTCAACCGCAAGTCGATATTCTTCTGGGTCCCAAGATTTCACTCGCTTCTCATTAATTTCATGACAAATGGCACCAAGGTCCACTGGGTCTTCAGGAATAGTAGGTATGTTGGTATGAATAACTCGGCCATAATATTCAACGAACTCTTTTAGTTTCTTCATGCCAAATATATGAGCTAGCTCCATGATACCATCAGCATCATCTTCTGGCTCAAAAAAGGGGTATTGGCCACTAAGGATAATCAACAAAATAACACCCACTGCCCACATATCAACGGCTGTTGTTTGGTATCGGTATCGCATCATTAATTCAGGTGCGCGAAATCCTCTTGTTCCTGAACGATCGCCTTGTAAAGAAGGTCTAATGTAAAGGTCAAAAGATCTATCCAACAAAAACACTTTTCTTTCTTACCTTGTATCGTCTATATAATAGCCTATTTGTCTGTTAGGGTGCATGCTAGGATAAGTCTTGTTTGAATCACGTTTAGATGGTTGTGCTGTAAACGTCTTTTTTGCTAAACCGAAATCAGCTAAATAGCCATGCTTTGTTTTTCTACTGTAAAGGAAATTGCCAGGTTTCACATCTCGATGAACAATTCCTTTTTCATGTGCACTTTGTAAGCCAATAAGTAATTCAGAGATATAAGATCGAGTGTCTTCTAAAGACATGGTAGCATAGAGATCCTATAAACAGCATGAGCTTCTATTCAATTGAAATCCAATACTTGCCTCGAAATGATCAAATTCGATATAAGGAAGAACAACATAGGTGATGGCTTCATTCCTAAAGGCTGTGATCAAAGGCGTGATACCAGGAGAAGATCTTTTTCACATTTTAGTTTTATGGCGTACAAACAATGAAACAAACCTTAATGCAACCAAGCATTCAATCTCATTGGCTACACGCATAGGTGTACTAATGTCCAAAATCAACTTGATCGCAACATGATTTATATTGGCTAAATGACCCATTGCATCCACCAGTCTCTCTTTTTGTTCAAGAGGCATGTATTGATCCACCAACAAGTCTTTTGCCTTGTAGACTCGACTAAACGTACCTGAGCCTGCTCGATAAAGTAGTTGGTAATAACGAGGTAAAGAAGGAAAAGATGCGTTGATTTTTTCAATTTCTGCATCGCTTTCAGCTTTCCTTTGCAGTTTTCTTTTATATTCTTCCTCTGATTCTTTCTTTTTCGTCGGTTCGGCCACTGGTGCTTCTTCTTCTTCTTTGACAGGTTTTTTATTCGTGGGTTTCTTTTGAACTGATTTCTTTGTGACTTTGGACACAGATTTTGGTGCCAAATTCTCTTTGATTCTCGAACTTCTTCGAACAGACGGAGGTAATTCAGGTATCGTGAATAATGTATCTTCGGCACCTTGTTCTAAAAGCAGTTTCTTTTGGCTTCGGGTCAACCTCTGTGGTGAAGGCGTTGGTGAAGGCGTTATCGTTTGAGCTGTAGCACTTCGTGTCTTAGAGCGAGTATTGATAGGCTCTTGAATGGGTGGGGTATTCTTGTTCGTATCAATGTCTTGAGCGGAAGATGCGGCTTCTTCAACAACAGGCGCTTGATTTTCTTTGTGTTGAATAACTGGTACTTCAATAACAGGCACCTGTTCTTCTTGTTGTAGTTCAATGGTTGGTTTTTCGATGATAGGCGCCTGTTCTTCTTTTTGTTCGTTAACTAATTCTTCAATATCTGGTGCTTCTTTTTCTTCTTGTCGAATAGATTGCTCTTCAATAGCAGGTACTTCTTTAAATGATTCATTTGAAAGAATACTTTGGTATTCGCTTAAAGAGGAGACTTGAAATTCGCTCAGATCCAATGCCGATCGAGTATTGATTAAATCATTGCATTCTACGACATGTATATCTTCTTTTGTAGATGTAACATCTGCTTGGTCGTTTATAGGTTCGGTATCTTGTGTGGTATGTTGTTGATCCGACTGAATCTTTTGTTCTGGCAAGCTGGAGTTTTCTTTCCTTTCTTGTATTGGCGAATTATGCGAACCGTTGTTCTTGATAGGCGGCTGAACCAGATCAGGCATTGTTCGTCTATCGTACATGTCTAGTTCGTCTTCTTCTTCTTCTTCATCATCGTCTTCTACTGTCTGATTCTTTGATTTCTTTGAGACTTCCAAATTAGGCAAATCATCTGTGTCAGCTGTAAGTGAGCGTTTTCGAGTAGAAGGATAGTGTAAGTCGCCTAAGCTAGGAAACAAGTCTGCTTTGAACAAGTCTCGCATAGTATAGCATTCACTTGCTAGTGAGTGGTTAAAGTGACTTTGAAAACATGCCTCAGTAAACGAGTCATATGCTTCCAACAAAGACTGTTCGTTTCTCAAGTTAGGCACAACAAAGGGAGAAGAAGGAATATCATTGCGTCGTGGGGTATTATTGCCAGTGTAAACATGTGAGCGCCTTGGTGTGGTTGGGCACTTTTGCGTTGTAACAATAGGAATACCACGACTATCCATCATTGTACTGAAAAAAAGTATGTAAAAATTTTTTTAAACTGTTTTTTTTAAACATGTCAAAAATCTGATTTTGAATTTTATTATTATCGTAAAGGTGTGACATTTTCACTTGTGGGTGTAAGGTCATTGGTTGGAATGGCTGCAATAACAGGAATTTCAGCTTGAGAGGACTCCTTATTATCTTCATCCAGGTTCATGAATGCTGTTGGGTTATTGCGTTTTTCGAATTCAGCGCGTAAAAAGTCGCGTACTTTTTTACCTGTTCGCATACGTAAAATACGAAGAATGGTGTCACTATTAGGTAAATCAATTGAGACTGATTTCTTGGTTGATTTTCGCTTCCTGACAGTGTTTTTCGAATGATAGACGGATTTACTTCTATCTGCTTTTCTGCCCCCACGCAATTTAAGTTCAAGTTGGTTCTTGACTGTATTGTTGTATCCTTCAATTAATTGGTCCGTCTCAAGGTTATATGCAACATTAATAGCAAGTAGAGCATAGTATTGCGAATTTTCCAGTTTGTCTAATGGAACAGCATCGCCATCTTCACCACCATTAAACAACACTTTTAGAAGCTATGAATGCATTGAGTTAAAGAATATAAAGATACACATCCATATGCTTACCTCTAACCATTTATATACAACATGGAATTCATAATCATCTAATGGCTTCAATTCGGATAATTGTTCTGAAAGAGGTGGCAGCAACACATTTTCCAAAGAGAGAAGGATTTCTCTCCATATTCTTAATACCACAAGTTGCATGTTTGTCTCTGACAGGTTGTCATTCAACGTCTTCAAATTCTTTTCCAGATAGTCCAATAAAGGTGCAATGGAATCTTCGCAGTCTTGTAGTGTTGGATCTACATGTTTGCTTGATCTTGAAAATGATGAAAAGAAGCTACGATCACGTCCTAGTAATTTATCCAATGACTTGCGACTCAGTACTTGACGGAAATAAGCACTCATCTAGATGATGTAAGCTATAAAACACACGGTCTCTCTGTTATTTTACCTTGTCCACAATAAGACCTGCTGCATCATTTTCGGCTCGCTTAAGTACACGGAATGCTTTACCGAACCAAAACTGAATATCGTCTTTTTCTCCCTCCATACTGATACGCAACACAAGTTTGCCCTGAGGATTGAAATTCAAGACCAGCTCGTGTGTCTGGAAATCACCATAATAAGAAGGACCTAGTTTGAACCAAACACCACCACATTCCTCATCAGCACCGATCACATCCTCATCATATACTAATGCCAATACATCCACTGTTTCGTCCTTAAGCCATATATCAAATACTTGGTCCCACCGAGGATTTAGAGTTTCATATACTGTTCTTGTTCTTGCAATAGGTTTAGAATCAATCTCGAGCACAATGTAAGGGTCACTCAATCCATTATTGTCTGCAGGCGGCAAGTTCTCAGCACGCACAATTTTGATAGAATACATGTAATTTGTCTGCTCTGATTTCTCGCTCGGCGTAGGTGATAATTGGGATTCATATTCTCTCATTTCTTGAGCGATTTCATCCACATCCATATTTTGATAGAGTCTGTCTAGTTTTGTACGTGCTGCTTCTACATTGTTGATCTTGATGCATGTCTCGGCCAAGAAATCATAAGGTTCTTCTAGTCCTTTGCCATGGGTGCGATTGCCAATCAATTGATGACGAGCCCTGTCAAAGAAATTGATGTTTGGATTGGTACCATCTTCTCTATAAGCACGGGGATAAATATCCATGGAAATCATGTCTTCTATTTCTGTTGTGTATTGTTCAAGGGCCACACCAATTACTTTGGAAAGAGCAGTATTGAAACGACATTCTTGTAAACTATTAGGCCATTCTAATTTCTGTACAAAATCAACAGCTTGATGAAACATAGTAAACAAGTCTACAATGGAAGAAGAATGCATGGTAGTCTCACTAATGGGTTTAAACTAAAAGTGTAGGAGTAAGTATATCAGTTCAAATAAAAAACCAAACTTACCTCGTCTTGTTTGATTGCATTTCTAACCCATTCAGGTGTTTCTCCTGCTGTTGTCTTGAGCCAACGACGAACATGTAGCAAGAACCATGATTCTACCTTAAACAAGGCAGATTTTTGTCTGCTAGTGTAAGCAGATGATATAAAGAATGTCCTCACTTACTTGGGTCCATACTGATCATAAAGTCGTTTGAGCGTGAGCACTTTGTCATACATTTGAAATGTGAGATCAATAGGTGCATTTCTCGCTTCTGGAAGAAAAGCCCAGTTCTCCATTTCTAATACAAAAAATGGCATTTGACGAGCCATCACAATGCCCGGTAAATGCAGTGTCCTGTTGATCTGTCAGTCGCACTATTTCAAAAGCCTGTTCTTACCCTCTTAATGGCTTTTTGAACTTTTTGGCAACACCCACTAGTTCTTTGATTAGTTTATCGGCCATATTCATCAAATTCATCATATCATCATTCTTGGGATCTAGGATGGATTTTTCAAATACTCTCCATCTCGAAACAGCCGCACCCTGTCCATAGGCGTCAATCCTACTACAAAAGAACAAAAAGAAAAAAAAACTTACAGCAATTGTATCTTCTAACAAGTTGAATTGGTCGCTTGACTCTGAATGGTCTTCTAAATAGGCAGGACTTTCATAAACAGAATCCAATAAGCCTATTTGTTCTTTAACAAATTCAGGTCTATATATATATAATAAATAAGCTTGATCATTATAGTCTATCCACTTACTTGACTCGCCAATATTGAGACAAGGATTCAGCCAAAGAACGCAGACAAGTATTCTTTAGACCTCCAAACACACGTATCAATTTTTCTCGCTGTAGAAATAAATAAAACAACATAATGTATACACACAACCTACATCATGAATAGTCCAGTTTCGAATCTCATTTTCTTTAATACATTTGTCTACTGCGCGCATAGCATCTCTTGCTTCAATAATATCAATCTCGCCTTGATATTCTTCAGTTTCCATTCGATTCTGAATAATTTCAAGATAGAGAACAGCTCGAAAGGGTTGAGAAAGACGCCACGTCTTCCAACATTCACGTAAAAGATCCTCAGATGCTTGCGACAACACACTGGACTTAGCACGCTCAGTATCTACAGAAATGCTTGTGTCGAGGTCAACACACATATTCATTAGGAGACGGAAATAAGACCGAGGATCATTTGGGATGTAAGTGTATGGGTTCTACTCTATCAGTCTCATATATCTGCAACTGCTTCACACTTACATCGTCTGTTGTGCCTGGATTACTATACATGGAAGCTCTTTTTGAATCGCTGGATCTTCTGCCAATACCTACACCAGACAAAAGATTGGTTGAACCTACATCTTGTTCACTACTGATGTTTAAAGAAAGACTTGAACTAGTGACCATGATTGTCATTAAGCCTTGCAAGTACTTCTTTTCTCTTCCAACCCAAGTATCATAGGCTTGTTGACTTGAAAAGTCTTCTCTTCTGCCAGGAAAAGGTTGGTTTGTATTGACTGCATTAATCAGTTGTTTAAGATCCAAAAAAAAGTTCTAACTCTTTCTATGAATGCCTTGTAAACTTACAATACCACTTACGGATTCTGTACAAATGGATTGTAATTCTCGTATTTTCTGCCTGTGGATTGAATTCTCGATCTGAAATAAGTTTTGTACTGTCTGAACCATAGAGAAATTTTCAATCACTTCCAAGATGTCTGTTGGTGTGTTAATCATCATACTCTTTCGCTGTTCCTGTTGCTGCTGTCTCTTTGTCTTGGGTGGCAAAATAGATTTACTCAATGTCTCTATCAGTTCAAATGAAGCACTATTAGGTGCATCTTCTTTAAGCACAAGCAACAAGACTTCGGTAAACAAGACCACATAACGATCCAACTCTTTGAACCAGACAGCTGGATTTGGATCCATCTTTTTAAGTTCAGTTTCACTGGTGCGAAGAAAAGTGACCACCAAATCATTAATCGAACCTTGAGGGCGATACCTGTGCTGTTTCACGACATCCCGTACTTGTTTAACAATCAAAATAAACCGACGGTCGCGATATTCTGGTCTTGAGATATCTTTGCCTTCCTTGATGTCATCCAGTCTTTTCATCAATCCGACCACCACAGGCTTTGTTAGTTTGTCTTTGCTGACCGTGGCTTCGTCACCTGTAAGTTTGTCTGCCAGGTTACCAAACACATCACTCACACCACCCAAATGAACCGAGTGTCTGTGAATACTTTTGTGGGGTTCTCGTAATGGAGCGGACTTTTGTTGTTTGTTATGTTGTTCTAAACAGGCATGGATGGCACATCGAAGTGTATAGTCATAAACAAGGGCTGGATTCAAAGGTCGAACTGTTCTTCGGGAACTACCTCCAGCACGTTTAAGTGAAGAAGAAGCTTGCATCTTGATTTTATCGAGATGAAAACAGAGAAAGAAAAGCGTGTGTATGCGCTTTTTTTTTTATTGCACCAAGAAAAAATAAAAGCGTAGGCTGAGTTTGGGGCTGTTTATCAAACTGCTCCTTCTCCTTTCTCTCTTTCTTTCTCTTTTATAACTATGATTAAATCAGTGCTTATATTTAATAATCACGGTAAACCACGTCTTATTAAGTTTTACCAACAAATTGTAAGTCATTGCTTATATGTCAATACTGATTCTGAAAGGACATTGCAACACAACAAGCACTTGTACAAGAGATCTTTTCACTTGTTTCAAAAAGACCAGATACAGCTTGTAACTTTCTGGAAGGCAGTAAATTACTCGGTGGAAAAGATACACGCGTTATTTATAGACACTACGCCACACTTTACTTTGTGTTTGTTGTGGATGAAAGTGAGAGTGAACTCGGTATTTTAGATTTAATTCAGGTAAGTAGCCATTGTTCATGCCTATCATTCATTCGGCAATAGGTGTTTGTAGAGAGTTTGGATCGATGTTTTGAGAATGTATGCGAACTAGACTTGGTAAGCATAAAACAAAGTACAGACACTTTCTTATTTGCCATAGATCTTCCATTTTGATGAGGTTCATGCTATTCTTGCCGAGATTATTCAAGGTGGTCTTGTTTTAGAAACAAATATGAATGAAATAGTGTCAGCGATAAACGAAATGAACAGAGCCAAAAAGAAAACAGGTGTTACAGCAAGTGCATTAAGTTTAAGGGCAACAGAGACATTGAGAAATGGGTTTCGTCATTAAAGACTTTATTATTTAAACATCTTATTCTTTTGTGTATTCATCAAATGGACTGTGCGGTATTGTTCATAAAACCGTTCAAATGTGTCCATTCTAAGCATATCTTTATGTTTAACAAGCAACATGTCTATCAAGGATACAAGGTCACAATGTTTGGGATTACAACACTCAACAGTTGCCCAAGGATATCTTCTTCCCATTTGAATAGGATGACCTGTATAAGGATCATGTTCAAAACTAAACACACTGAAAGGGAATTGGTCAAGGTAGTCAATCATAGCGCTTGCTTCCTCGTCATGGTCTTCTTCTACACATGTTTGAAGGAGTGTCTTTATCTTTTCCATCTGAGTCTGAGTTGAGTCTTGTTCTTCCATATCGATATAACCATAAACAGGCACCTGAAGCGTCTCTATAATTTCTGACCTTAGTGAAGACTGAAGCAGTGTACGTTGAGTGGCTGTGAGTGTGTCTGATTTGCCAATGATAGGGATCACATTGACACGGGAACTCAGGAATTTGAAGATGTATTTATCAGTTTCGCTTAATCCTTTGACTTGACTTGTATCAACAAAGTAAAGGCAGGCATGGATATGTGTATCGTGTGCTTTGGCATCTCTTCTAACTTTAGTTTCCTATAGAACAATGTCAATACGATATTCTGGAAACGGAAACTTTACTTCTGTCAATGTACGAGCAAATTGATAGTCGATGTATTTAGCAATATAGCTGAGATGGTGGTCAATAGCAAATCCAGCTGCAAAACCTGGTGTGTCAATCACTGTAAGAGCAGTACGCTGTCCTTCTTTTTCTATTTGCATGGAGACAGTATAGAGTCCTTCTGTAGGCTCAAGTGAGTTCTAAATCAGTTAGGTATCTTATCTTTTGTGTTTATTTACCTTAAGTGCCATGGGCTTAGATTCTTTATAGGAACCTTCAATCACCTCATTTTTCAGTGTTTCACAAAGAGTTCGTACAAAGGCTGTTTTCCCGGAACCTGAGGCACCTACAACCATGATATTGAAATAGGAAATCGGATCTTTTTTAGATTTGGTACGAATAGACATCTTTTCAGAATAAACATTATACAACATCTTGTTTTATGTGAAAAAGAAACGATAAAAAGAGTGTATAATTGATAGCTTTATATTGAATTAAGGTTTGGACTTGTTTGTTAACTTGACAGTTTTGAAATCAACTGTCTATATCAGATCTATGCTAATCCAAGTCTCCGATAAAGATGTATATAAATAGCATAATTCGATTTGGCTCTATTTGTATATATAAAAGATATGGGCTTTGTAGTTGTTGCTCAATTTTAAGTACATGCATGTTGTTCTATCAAAAAAAAAAGAAAAAGAGGATGTTTATTATATTGTTTGTTTGTTTGTTGTAGGTTTGGAGGGAAGGGGGAATCAAAAGGGAAAAAATTACAAGAGGGCTGTGATAGTACTGTACAAATAAAATAGAATAAAAATGCTTCAATGTGGCTAAATGGGGGAGAAGAGGGTTACACGAATCTTCCGATAGCTCTTTGGTAAGGCTTAATAGAAGCACACTCTTCTCGCAAGTTTTCAGACTTGGGATCCTCCCATTTCTTTTGAGCAATAAAGCGACGAGCTAATCGAATACACACTTCTTCTCTATATTGTGTATATAATCGACGATTATAATATCGCTATAAAAAATATAAGTAAATCAAATCTATTATCTATCTCGCATACCTCTACTTGGCGCGCTTCATCAGGATAAGCGTGTGTTTGATGGACGATAAAGTCATTAGGTAGCACATAGTAATCAACACCAGAGATATATAACTCAAACAGACAAGCAGCCTTATTGCTACCATAGCCAGAGAATCGTTCATCACACCATGGAGATCCTTGGTTCTTAAAGATCACATAGGGTTCATATGAATGTTGATAAGTTGTGACTGGGTAAATCTCTTGTGCGTCTGAAGTCCAACGATCATAATCAGTAGGAGCATGACCAGGCAACCAGAACGAATGAAACATTTCAATTTGATTGTCTTTGTATTGCTTGACAAGATCGGGCTTGTTTTTGGGAAATGTACGATAATCCAAGCCTTCTTCTTGTTTAGAGTATTCGAAAGCAGGAATGACAAGAGCAGCTTGACCTGATCGAAGTAAGTTCATGGCTTTGTCATTGTTGAGAACAGAACGGCGAATATCAGTACAAGGATAAAAGTCAATGTCGAGTTGCATCACATAGTCTGTTCGTGCGAACAATTTGGCCACATTACGCCAAAGATTCAGTTCACGATCAAATTCATCACGGACAACATGAATATCGACAAACTTGCGCATGTTGGGGCTCTTATCCATGGCTTGTTGCAGCATGTCTAGAGTATATTCACCTTCTTCGTCATTCGAAATATGAATAGTAGCAGAGATAGGGCCTATATGTATTGTTGAGTATCACAATGTTTATTCTATTTTTTCTTTTACCTTGATATTGTGTAGCAAGTCTTGCTAAATTAGGGATACGGTTTCTGGTCACAAGGGTAACAATAGTGATATCTTCGCCAGTCATGTTGAGTTCAGACTTGTAGTAATAAGGAATGATTTGAGATTGTTCAGAATAGGAAGATAAAGCAAAGGATTTAGATAGCACAGTTTCCATTGGTAAATGATGAGTCCGACCTAAGCATGGTAAGCAACAAACCCCACATAAATGTCTCTACATACCTTCACTATCAGACCAACTGAAATGACTAGCAAATTGTTGGTTATCTTGTAATTCTGATTCGTTTCTAAAGAACAATGCTCTTCTAAAATGGGATGTGTTTGGTTCATATTGATAATATTTGGCCAACAGTCCTAAACAAGATAATAAAAGGACAAGGCTTAATGCCTTAGTTCCTCGACGAGCCATAAAAGATTGTAAATCAACGCTCATTGTAAAATAAATAAATAATTAAAAGAAAAGGAACTTTTGTGTGAAGAAAAAAAAAACCTAAAAATCAAAGATCAAGGTTTCTTTTATATGTTTCGCTTAAAGATGTTTTTGGTGAAATTCTATAAATATAACATTTACTTCAAAAATGGTGATACAGATTTTTTTTAAAAAAAAAACTAAGCCCAAACATGGCCACACATCAAATCAATCATTACGTGTAAATAAACACCTTCTGCGCGCGCGTTCATGTTTATCCTTTTATAGTTGTTTTTTTCTTTCACTAAAATAAAGTTGTTTACTATGACGAAAAAAACTCTTTTAGTGCTTCCTTTTGTTGTCTATTTCTTGATCTAAAGAAGCTTATGCGCTCTATGTAGACAATGAAATTGATCGATTGACTGTGGCTCTTGTTACAAAAAAAACACGCTGGGCTTTAACATTGAACAGGCATTGTCATATTTTGTGATACATGAGATATAGCTTGGGATTGGGATATTACTTTATTTTGAGACAACCCGAAATGTCCAATTGAGACAAAGTTTTTTTTCCTCTTCTTTAGAAAAACCTGTTTATTTTTAAAAAGTTGAATATTGGCATTCCAAATAAATCTTTGTTTGACGATCAACAGCTGTGATCAAACAGAAAGCCTTAGCAAGAGGTATTTCATTTGTCTGAACTTGATTGAAATGATTCCTTCTGTTTCTCGAATTGTAAAAGTGTTCCGAATGATCAGCTATTAGACTGCGGCAACCTTGAATACATCTCTCTTTAGTGTATCATTCGCGACAAGGAATCTTTTGGGTATTCGAGTGTTTATTCCGTTCACTGAGTAAATGGATCAAAAAACTTGTCATAGATAGAAAAATATAAAATACTATGCTTTTTCCAACCGAAAATAGTAAGACATAATGCACTGTGTCATAGTATCTATTATTTCTATTGATTATTTTCAGTTGACTATCGCCAGAACTTCAATCAGGGTGGTATTGTTCAAATTGGTCTCAAGTCAGGCACGTCCAAAAATAAATCCAATTGGTCTTAATCTGAAATTAAAATGATATAAGGAGAAGTCAAGCAGGGAGCACAAAGATAGCTATCCCTCTCTCTCTCTCTCTTTTTTTTTCTTTTTTTTTTCTTTTTACTTTCTATACTGCATAATTCGTATGACAACTATTTTAAGAAGACTTTATCCTGGAAAGCGTCTTGAAGTAAAAATGAAATTCTTTTTTCTTTTATTTTACTGAAATAATAATAGGATACTTTTCAGTGGCCTTTTGAGAATCTCGACTCTTTAGAATCTTCTTTCAACGTGCAAGAATACTTGCAACAACTTGTTCGTATGGACGCAAATGATGTACAAAATATTATTGAACTTCCTGCAAGTGTAGACGAAGAGGTTTGGCAATACGAACATTTAAGGCAAGTGTTGTCCTTTTTATGTTTTCTGATTGTTAAGATAGACAAGTGTGTTTAGAGCTTTCCTTGCTTGTAGTTGCTTTAGAATCAGAATGCACAAAACAAAATTGTCCTGAAATGAAAGCAGATGGTTGGCTGTATTTATGTGCAGCGCATCCTTCTACGCAATCGGCAAGTGGTAAACAAACATACTTTTTATTTACATTTTTGATAGTGTCCTGCCATTGATTACATAATTCACACATTGGATGGTGCTACCATCTTGCTTAATAATTCAAAGTATTTTCCAAGCCGAATTTCTGTTCCTGAGCCATCGTTAAAGCATTTTCAATCCATTGCAAGACGGCTTTATCGTATTTTCGCTCATGCTTATTTCCATCACCGAGAGGTCTATGAATCCTTTGAGGTAAGCATGTATTCTGTATGAACATCAGCTAACACATGATCAGAATGAGACTCATCTATACGCAAGATTCTTGAAGTTATCACAGACTTATGAATTAATACCTAATAGTCTAGTGAGTATTCCAAATGATACAAATGAGGAAGAGGAAGAAGAAACACAACAAGAAAATACATTTAATCGAAATATTCCACATAGTAATTCTTCTGCTATTCTTTTACCGCAATAGATTCTTTTTTTTTTCTTTTTTTTTCTTTATTTTATTACAATATAATTGAAATACGTGTTTTTTTTAAAGAGCTTCATCTTCGTCCATGACTGGTAATTCAGATGGTTTGACCATACCTGGAATAGCTAATGCCTTTTCCATTTCAGCCTTTCTTTGTGCTGCTAATTCATTTTCCTTTTCTTCCAAATAAAGTTCAGCATTTTCACCAGCAAATTCCTTCAATTGAATAAGGAAATCACGGACTTCCAGTTTGAATTTAGTTGGGTTATTGTTGAATTCAAACATGGCTTGAACAAAGACCTTGATTTGACCGCTAAAAAACGGAGGGATAAGTAAACATGCATTATCTGTTATAGTCTACTTACGGTTGAAGGTGAGGGAATGCATTTTGAAGAAGAGTAGACACGTATTCACGCAAGAATTCAGCATTTGACATATTAGGGTTAGATACTTGACTAGGATCAAAGAGAGGCAGACTAATCATATTGTTGGAGACCAAGTTGAATAGACGAGCTAATACTTCTGTTTGTCCCTTGAAGCCTAAATAAAAGTAAATCAATAATCACTTTTTTTTCGAGGTTGTTTGATAATTACCACTCTTGTGATCCCGATCAGTAAGCACAAAGAAAATATCTTGAAGAATGTTGAGGAAATAAGATTGATAAAAGGCACCTGCAACAGCCGCATCTGTACGACTAATGTTGTCAATCAATTCACCACAAATTTCGAGACCAATATCAGCAATATCACGCATGGTGTGCTTGAAACCCCAGACGACGCTATCAATAAAGAGCTTGAATTGAGCAGGAGCTAATTCCAATAAAGCAGGGAAACAGTGTCTGTTAATGGCTCTCAGCATGGAATAGAAGCCATTTCTATGTTCGGGGTATTCGGCAAAGTCTTTGGTGATCATGTTCAAAGTGGGTTCGAAGGTAGCCTCAAAAATGACTTGAACGCGCGAAGTCATCATGGACTAATGCAAAATCAGTATATCATATATGGATTATAGTCTTTACATTACCTGTAACTTATCAATGATGGTAGCAATCACATTCAATACTTCAGCATCTCTAGCAGCATCCACATTGGTGTTGTAGTCTGTCAAGACAGCTTCCAAGAAAGGGCCAACCATACTGTTGTTGACAGTTTCAATTTCAGTCGTACAGTTGACATATGAATCTACCAACTTGAGGATTTCTCTCTTGATTGTTCTCCAACCACGCACTTTAGGAGTTTTGGTGGCAATCACACCTTGGGAGGCAACACTTTGTGATACCAATTCACCCACAATACGATAGAGAGCTAACAAGTCAATGTAGATCTTGCTTAATTGGATAATAAAAGCAGAACCAACAGATGTACAAGCTGCCACATTTGTCTTGAGTACGTTGGACAATACCTTAATTTCGGTTGGATTGTTTAAGCAATCCGTGTTTTGCTTGGCTTGGTTCATCATGCTTTCCCACTATATAAAATGAATATCTTTGTTTCACTTTGATAAGCGATACTTACAGCTTGGTTGGG
The DNA here is from genome assembly GCF_025201335.1 of Gilbertella persicaria. Classification (NCBI taxonomy): domain Eukaryota; kingdom Fungi; phylum Mucoromycota; class Mucoromycetes; order Mucorales; family Choanephoraceae; genus Gilbertella; species Gilbertella persicaria. The sequence continues at coordinate 117,633 of NW_026251999.1, forward strand.
AAGTTCCATAAATTTGGCCATTAATCGTTCTTGAGCAGTACTATTTGTTTGAGCAGCAACCATGTAGCCAATGGCTTCATAGAACGTATGGATTTGTTGAGGAGCCAAATCAGATGTGATACGGTTTACATTATCGAGGATTTCTTCAACAAAAGGACGATTTTCGCCTTGTTGTAGGACGACAAAGTGACGCTTACATTGTTGAGCAATCTTAATAAAGGTATCACAGGCCATGTCTTGAACACCTTCGTGGGACTCGTGCATGAATTCAAACAACTTATTAACAACAGTCTTCAAGAACTTCCAGTGAGCCTTCAAGAAACGAGGGTATTGGCCTACACAGTACATGATATTGGAAGCAACAACAGCCTTGTTGTCTTTACCACGCTTCATTTCACAGAGACTCAGTAATTCCTTGATGACAGTGACCAAGAATCTCTTTTCAGTCTCTTCATTCATAGCTCCAGAAATTGAACCAATAGCCCAACACAATTTGTTCAAGTTGTTCCAAGACCATTCACTACCATCCATCTATCACATACTATGAATACACTGTGCTTTGCATAGCAAAACTTACTTGTCTAGCTAATTTGGTGGTCATAATTTCTTCAGTATCGTTGACATCAAGATTGGTCAAGTAAACAAGCACTTCCTTCATACTTTTATACAAAACAATTGTATCACTCTCCTTTACGAATTCTCTTACAATTTCACCTTCGTCATTTTCAACCACAAGAACCTAACATGTGTAAGTACAGATACATACGCATACCATACTTTACTTCTTCAGGCTTCACCATACACTCAATCATCACGACACGTAAGTTGGACAAGACAGAAACATAGAGATTTTTTCTGACTGCACCATTAAATCCACCCATATTGCCTAAATCCAATAATGGAGCACCATGACCAGCAGTAGAAGCTTCTTCAAACAATCCTTGAACCAATTTAGCCCAGTATTCTAAACAGATCTTGAAGATTTCACGATCTTCTACACGAGAGATCTTGATGAGATAGAAATGGGCATTGATCAAGAGCTCATGAGAACCAGGATAACGTTCAACAGTCTACAGAATAAATAAAACCATCCAATACACTTGATTGTTCTTACCTTTAAGTGGGTAGAAAGATAACTAGTGAGGAATAATGCTAAATTCTGGACGAATTCTTGATCGTCATCATTACTGTTTTCGTATACTTCAGCAATATTGGTGCTAGGAGGAATCATGCTGTTTGTAGCTGTCATTACACTGTTAAACATGATGACCATCTTTTCATAATAGTTTTCTGTGATTTCGAGAGTACTGATTTCAGTGAAGCATTTGAGTGTCACATTTCTGAATTGAGGTTGTTCAAAAAACTAATGGATATCAGTTAAAAAAAAGAAAATCTATCCATATATAAATACATACTTTGCTGCGAAGTGTTTCAATAAGATCAGTTTCAAAGATATAACCAACAGGAATCCAATGAACAAATCTCAAAAGAGTTTCAAGTGTAGCTTTGATAAGACTTGGCTTGACAGCATTATCAATGACTTCTCTACACAAGTTGTAAATTTCAGAGAATTCTTTTTGCATTTGTGTCTTCAAAGTAGCTGCTTTTAATTGAGTCATTTGCTCAGCAGAGAAATCAAAAATTTCTTCACTATCAAACAAGATCAATATACTGGATTTAGGTTTGTTCTGTATATGTACCTTAAAAGCTTTAAGATGGCCATGTTGTTCTCGCAAAGAGAAAGATTTGTCTTGCTAGAGGCAATAATTTCAGGAATAAAAGAAGGCCAATTGTGAGGCCATTCTTGCTTAAGAATCTACAAGTAATTGAGCGATAAAAGAAAACAATCGGATGCCTTACCTGCACAAGAACCATGTTGAGCTTGTTGATGTAGGTACGCTCTTTAATTAGTGTGTTTTCGTCAGAAGATTGCTTCACAATAACATTGACAATAAAGTAACGAATGGCTAACAAAATGAGTAAAAAAAAAAAAAAACAATCAGACTATATGAATTTACCATTTCTACTATCGGCTTGTAAAATATTCCATCTTGTTTGAACAAACTTTTCAAGGATTTGTAGCGCAATAAACTACAAAAACCGCGTTACTTTTTTTTTCTTATCACGAAAAAAAGATGACAAACCTTTGTTTGAGAAACAGAAGACTTTTCTAAAATACCATCAACTCGAGTCCAAGCTTCTTCATGGTCTTGAAATTGAGTCAGGATTTGTTGAGCCAGTTGTTGCTATAAAAATTGATGTTAGAACTATATACGTGTGAATAAACACGCTTACCTCACTACCAGAGCCGGTAAAGAAAGTCATAACGACTTGATCTAATAAGGCAACGTCGAGTTCTTTACTGAAATCTAAAATAGCTTCAGCCATAGTTTTATTTGTAAACAATGAAAAGGAGAAAAGAAGAAAGAAAAAGAGAGAAAAAAAACGCGCACTATGAAATTAATAATCTTAGTTGCTTGCATATTAGGTTGGAAAAAGTCACAGCTTCAAGGTTTTTTTTTCTTGGACTGAACCAATAAAATCATGGCAGTTGCGGTCCCTTTGTCCTTGAGCGAACCATGCTTTCTATATATATGTGTGTGTATTCGCGTGATAAGTAACATTCCTTACAAGAATAACACTTTCACAAGTTCTTCTCTTTTTCTCTTTTTTCTCTTTTTTCTCTTTCTATATTATGTTCTCAAAAGAAGAGCAGAGAAAACTAGGAAATTTTTGGACACTTGTTTTTGTAAGACAAAGTTTGTGTTATGCTTTATGCTAACACTATGAAGATAACTATCAAAGGGAGATAAGCATTGGTTGAGTATCTCCTAAAGAAAAGTCAGTACTAAAGTCGTCGGTTAGAATAGGCCGAGCAAGAAAAGCACCACATGAATTGCTATCAAAAGATAAAAAAAAAAAAAAAGAGGCAAATCACATTGCTTCTGAGCAAAAAGACGAGCAAATATAAGAACTAGTTTTGAACAACTTGTCAGTAGTGTACCAACATCGGAAAACATATATCGAAGTGAAGCATTAATTTTGCAGAAATGTGTGCATGTGTGAGTCCATTGATACCCTATTGATGAATTGAGATTAGCTGTGAATCATATTCATGATTTAGTGAATAACAAGAAGCAATTAAAAGGACAATTACGAGCATTACAATTGACACTGTGTGAAGAGTAAGCACAATTCAGTTCTCATTCAATACTAACATGTTGGCTAGGCCTGATGGTGACGTAAGGCAGAAAGCAGTATGGCATTATTTTCTTAGAGTTCGGAAGAGAAAACAAGCCATTCCTATGGATAAAACAGTCTTCCTTGACAAATACTTTCTTTTTCTTTTACCATGCACTGCAATTGTGAACAATATGTCCCTTTTTTTTGTGAGTAACGTTGGATTTGGCAATGAGGGACTGTGATACAAAATATCCAACCGCTTGGTACATTGCTTCAAAAAGTTTTGCTAACCATAAAGAGTAATTATAATGGCATTTGCGCAAATAAATATACTTTTGAGCTCTCGTATATTTTTCTCTTTCTTTTTCTGTACTTGTGAAATGATCATTGTTAGTACGTTGTATCAAATAAATAATAAAGTTTTATGGTACAACCTGTTTGGTGTAACTTCGATTAATAGTGAATATTTAACTTGAATAAAACATACAGTTCCTACCCTCCTTCTTTCTTTGCAATTTACACAACATGGCTGGATCATGGAGAACTAACACAGGCGAAACTCAAGCCATGTTGTTTTTTCATTATATACCCAATCTGTCATTAGCTATTGTGGGTCTTTGTGTATATGCTATCTTTACTATCTACCTAACAGCGCGGATGTACCTTTCAAAAAGTCCTAAATTTCTCTACATTTTAGCATTCACCGGCTTAATGGAAACAGTCGGGTATGCTGTCCGTATCGCTTGCCATTACTTTACGGATCTTGGTCGTTATGTAGGTATGACATTGTTCTTGTTGCTAGCACCTAATGCGCTCGCCCTGGTGAATTACAAGACTGTCGGTGAAGTTATTCGATTGTCGAATGTCGAAACAAACAAGTTCTACATTAAACCCAAGTTTGTCACTTGGTTCTTTTTCAGTAGTGATATTTTTTCGTTTGTGCTACAAGGTGCAGGTGGTGGTATGCAAACCAGTGTCGACCTAAACACAATTGGTAGAGCCATCACATTAGTCGGACTTGGTCTTCAGTTGGTCTTCTTTGCCTGTTTTGCTGGTATTACTGTCTATGTTCATCTGAACCCTCAATATCAATATCATGTAAAAGGACAACCCAATGCTAAGAAGTATCTTCTGCTTTGCCTTTATGTTACTATATTCTTACTCTATATCCGTTCGATTTATCGTGTGGCAGAGTATGCATCTGGATACGGTGGTCCAATTGCTTCCTCCGAATGGGCATTTTATGTATTTGATACACTTGTGATTGCTATCAGTTTTGCTGTCTATTGTGTATTCTTTATTGGAAACTATCTTCCCAAACACAATTCTTCTTTAGATTCTATTTTGAACAGTAACGAAACACAGAAAATGGATATAGAAGACAAGCAACAAATGCGAGACGTATGATAAAACCATATAGAAAATGATCAAATCACCAAATGTTGAGTAATCTGAGATGAAAAAGTAGCAAATAAGATTTAATAAATAAATCACTTTTCTCTCCTTCCAAGCGTACTCAATTGAGTTTCTTGATTTAGACTCTTTTTCTTTTTTAGGTTCTAACCTAAATTGTACCTGAATCTCTATTTTTTTTTTTTTCTTCGGCGAAAATAAAAACCGTTCATTGGGATTTGAAACGTAGCTGCTCGAATAAAGAACTGTCCCACATATTATATTTTATTTCTCCCCCTTCGTTTTAAAGACCTCAATTCGCGTTGTGGTTATTATACCGCGATTGTAGTACCAACAAGGGCAAAGCAAACAAGTTAAGTATTTAACATAAATATAAAGAAAATAATCAAGGGCACATTGTTAATGAGCATGGGTTTGAATCGATGGAACTTTGTATTGATAAAGAGCTTTTCGCTATCAAAACAATAAGCTCCTGTACCCAGTTTTTACAGAATAAACCTTCTGAAAGATCTTTCAGCCTGATCTAGTTCTTCGTCACTTATTCTGATTGTCTTATAATATCTAATATAACAAGCAACACTTAGACATAATGGCATCATTGCTTTTTTTTCTGCAATAACATGCGGTGTTTATTGCAAAGACTGACAGAATGGGAATTGATAGTCAATGGTGAGGGAATATTCGTACGCAAAAAATTAAAGAGGCTCGGACCATAAAGTCAAACGCTTGGGCAATTTGTATAGCAACTGATTCGTTGGCAGCTACAATTGATGGCATTAGGAGATCTGCAAGACTGCTGAGGTACTTATTCAATGCGTCGTTCTTTAAAATGGGAATGTCACTATTTGCTCGGGGATACAGTCGAAGTATGTCTAATAGATATGGTCTTGATTTCGCCAGTTACCAGAGAAGCCCATTTTTCTATATTTTTCCAAGGTAAGTGTGCACTCTCACCATGTTTCAACACAAGAATGCCGATGCCATGAAAGAGATAGGCTCCAGGGTTGTTACCACGATCATAATCTGCCAGGGCGAATACACTGAACGGGTGGTGGTAGGTATGTGACTTGGTGATGGGGTCAGAGAATCGACAGAGTGTGTATGCATTTGGTGAACTAAATTTGCTTCAAATCTGCCGTAGCCGGTAGATGATGTTGGATGAGAAGGGGTTATAACAGAGTTTCTATAATAATTGGTGTTCAGGTGAAAGCAATAGGCAAAAAAGAGCAATACAAATGCATTTATTTCCTAAAGAGATAAGCTTATGTAGAGCGTTTTATCATTTATTTGCGCATTAAGTGAACTCTAGGAGGATATGAAGTCAGAGGCATATTTTCTTCCTTAAAAGTAGATCACATAATGCTCTCTTTAATCAATTAGTTCACAAATGATGAACTACATGTCAAGAAAAAAAAATAAAACTCTTTATTATGTGTATTTGATATTTGGTGAATAGACAAAAAATAAATCAAGTTGTAATGTTGCGCATGTACTTTTTTTGATTGCTTAACAAAGTACTTGTATTCTAAAAAAAGTAGCCACAGCATGGTTTGACACTATAACGCACAATGATTGACCAGAACACTTTTTCAGAACAACCATCCAATCTGGTATTGAAAGAAGGTTTGTATTTGGAAAGCTCACATCAGAGCAGGGGTACATTTACTCTTTATCACAAAGATCATATTGACAACGGACTGAATGCAAGAAGAGTTTCAGTAAGGAATAAGAAAATGTGTTGTCGGCTATGAGCTGTCAAATGCAAAAACACTGCATTGAGATGAGAGAAAGGTTCGAATGAATCAAAAACGAACCGACGCCTTATGAGCTATGAATAGGAGCATTATTCATGACAAAAAAATATCCCTTCATCTCTAGTTACTTGTCCATTTCATCAAGAGTCGCTTTCAAAAAGCTTTAACATTGCCCTGTCACTGTTTCTGGTATGACTGTATACCCCATTGACATTGGCAATCAGGAGGAGACTGTCTTTTAAATGATTATGTAAGAATAACAGAAATAAAGATCTTTCTTTTTTATTGGATAGACAAAAGAGAGGTATGTAATTCAGCAGGCACATTGACCCTTATCATTTGAGTCACTGCCACCCATATCCAGTTTCTTGTTTGCTATTCTAGAGTTCAACTGTTCCGCTGGGATGTTGTTTGCTATATAAAAGTTATGAGCAATGCATGCTGTGCGATTTTAAGCCTAAAATTACCTATTTCAGCAAACACATGATCAATATTTGTGCCTAGACGAGCACTTGTCTCGACATAAAGTAGTTGTGTGTCTTTTGCATATGCATCTGCTTCTTGCTCTGATACTACTCGCTCTTGGTCTAAGTCAGTTTTGTTTCCTACAAGGGCTATCACTAGATGTGGACTAGCTTGACGTTGTAGCTCCTTAACCCATTGTTTTGCCCTTTCAAAAGAACTCTAAAAGTAAATTATTAACTTTTTTTTCTCTTTTGTTCTTATGACACTTGCATGTTTTGTTATATCGAAAACTACCATCGCTGCTAAAGCATTTCTATAATACATTGGAGCTAGACAGTGAAATCGCTCTTGACCTGCTGTATCCCATATTTCAAACTTGACTTTTCTGTCTGTTGTTGAGCAGATACGAGCTAAAAAAGCGGCTAGGACAAAATTATCAGAAAAAAAAAAGAAAATTGATAAGTATTCGCTACCTCCTATTGTTGCCTCTCTTCCTTCTGTAAATGAGTCGGTAGCATAACGAGTGACGATACTTGACTTGCCTACAGAGGACTCTCCTAAATTTTAATAGAGTTAAACGTTTTGGTTGGTGACACTATATACCTAAAAGCACTAGTTTAACTGAAGGTATTTGAGTTGTCATTTGTGAATCGTTTTGCATTTTTTTGTTCTTTAAAAATAACAAGAGAAAGAAAAAAAAATGAAAGAAAAAAGTTTAAAAAAGAAGAGGTTTATTTTTTTTTTGCATAGTCTTGCTGTGCGTTTAGATAATACGTATCGAAATTACTTTACAAGGTAAAAAAGAGGTCATAAATATTTATTATTTCTAAGACTAAATTTGGCAGATGACATCAAGTCGTTTAAGCTTGGCTATTGTACATAAAATAAACTGCGGACTGTGTACAGGCAAAGAAGAAAAAGCTACTGATAATAAGTGAGTTACCTTTACAAGCTATTAATCTACATATGTCATCAGAGAATAAAACATTGAGTGGGTTGTTTATTACGACCAGTTTTTTGAAGCATTTGTTTTGTCAACATTTTGAAGGTCTTGTGCTTGATATTTATTTAAGCCTTTTGCTGACACAACGATGCTCCATATCGCAAAAGCTAGTCAACTGTAGCACTATCAATCACAAGTTCCTTTTTGAACTTATATTATTAAAGAAATACGCTTATTTATCAATACACATGATCATCTCTGCCATGCACTTTGTGGCAAAGAGAGCTTACGCCACCTGCGGTAATAGAAAAGAAGAATTGTTCTTTAGTGAGTCCTTCTTTCAAAGCCTGGACCTTATAGTTTCATAGAATCTTGTAGATTCCCCCCCTTTACTAACAAAAAAGTAAACGACATTATTTGTCGAAACCAAATAACCTACAAAATACAAATTGGATGCTTCAATAATGTCAGTATAGACGAATTCTGGTATGAACTAAGCTGTGATTTAAACAAAAGCGTAAGAAGATCAAGGGTTGTCGTACAAAACGCATTGCTGGTAAATGACTCACAAGAAAGGAAAAGCAGCACTCAGCAGTACTGAAACAATGAAAACTGTTTATAAACATAATGAGTTAATAGTATAAACTTTATAAACAAATGACTTTTATTCATTTTCTTTCTCTTGTGCTTATTTTCCATGAGAACCTTTGAACCATCGCTCCTTTGACACCTATTGATTTATACAGAAACAAACTTTACATGTTACAAGCGAGTCATAGGTTTTCAAAATGCAGATGCTATGTTGTGCTGGCAAGATTGTACACATTTGCAGACAATGAACTTTAAAACCTCCATGTTAGGATGAACATTAGCAAATCCATCAAAGCATTTATTTTGTCAGCGTTCCGAGCATCTTGTGCTTAATACGTGTTCAAGTCTTTTGCTAGCATTATAATGCTCCGCTTTTTAAACCTAACTCAAACCATTTTTCTCTTGTTGATGCATGTCTTTGAGACTAATTCCTCGGCTGGTACTTTTACTTTTACGTTTACTATTATGTCTATTGAAATCCATATATATAATGTTCATTTTCAATTTTTTTTCTTCTATGACTTTTTCAGTTTATTTTTGTACAATATTTTATTATATGTTTTAGCTACACGTCGCTGAGGGGTGTAGCATGGATAAACTAGAAATAAAGAGAAAAAAGAGAGAGAAAATAGTTGGACGATTTAAAAATTATCTGAAAGAAGAGAGTATTCCTTAAGTGAGATCGGTTTCTGACTTATTATTGAGAAATACAATCATAAGTAAACAAAAGGAGTGATTTACTATTTTAAAGTGAATAAATAAGTTAACAAAAGCCAAGATAAAATGAAGCCTTCAAAATACTTGAAGAAGTTATATTTTATCATTCCGGTTATGTTCCAGTCCTTTGATTACTTTGGGATTGACTTTTAACTTCATCGAGTACCCGTCAAAATTCGGCTGCATTTCTTTTTAGTTAGGGTGTCCGCTGACTTGCCTTCTGGTCACTGGATTTATCGTCATACCGATTTTCCTACCTTGGTTCTTTTTAAGTTTGATAAGAATACTAGGCGATTTCGGCTGAAGGGCCGCACAGAATACACTACCTATCTGCTCCTATGTCTTTCATTGTACAGCGATGTTTTGATTCGGTATTCTGCACGTTTACAATTCTTTTTGCTCCTATATATTACAACAAAGTAGAACAGGTTAACATCGAAGGAGATGCTCAATCACTAGGATCCCAACTGAGTGACTTCTTCCTCTGAAGACATCATATATCAAAGGTCTATAGCATGTATAACTATGTCTGCGTTACCAATGCTCGATTACATTTGTCGCCTAGATTGAGAATCTTTCTCTGGTCTCCCATCATGCCTTTGCCTTCAAGAAATTTATTGTTCCGAGTGATCAACAGGAAATTACCTACGAGACAGCATATACACAGAATCAATCGAAGTGAAGACAGAAGTTATACATTGTGTTCTGGCTCTGCCTCTTTTGAGTACTTTCTCCTTTACTGTCCTTGGAAATGAGCCATATGGATCGAAGTCCTTAGTTACTTTTGTTCTTTAACGCTATCTTTATTGTATAAATGTAAAAACCAAAGGGCTTGCAAATTAGACCTACACAGCTTGATCCACCAATCAAAGCACAAAACTAACTTTCTTTGTTTCATTTGATACACAATAAGCAACTCTAGGGCACATCTGATAAGAGAATGATGAAAAAAACTACCTGTTCGAAGCATCCAAGACAGCAAATTGATTGGCTAAGCCACTCAACTCTGAATGCGGCATCTTTATTTCCAGAGAAGTCTTTTTTTTTTGACTCTTGTCAAGGTAAGGTTCATATTGTTCAAGAAGCTCCTTATTCTTGTTCAGTTGACTTATGCAGTTAAAAGAATCGCGACTTCCAATCGTGTAACTGTGTCTGTTCAGTGCTTTGCTTCTTTGGCGTTATTCAAACATGAGGTTGCACTGAAACTTGTGTCATCCATAAGCTGGGCTTAATAGCTGATTAGCTGAAGACAAAGTGTGCCGTTGGTGTGTCAAGTCTGTCTCTCTAAAACTATGCTCTTCTTTAGTAGGTGTGCTCCAAGTTGGGGAAGGTTTGTTCTACTCAGGTTGGGTTTCTAGGTGTTTTCAAAGATGGTCAAGCAAGATGTGCTATTAATTCAAGACTGCTGGTCTAAAGAAAGTTTTGCTGGTGCCTTTACTGTGAGCCATGACATAGCTTCTTACTTCACAATCAGCGCTATTGATACAAGCATTCTTGATTGAGATCCGTGTATGGGATCCACTTGTATCACATCTTGATCCATTCAAGTAGATTGCTTTTCATTTTCAGTATGAGTTGATCAAAGCTCAATTCAGTTCTGTTTTCTTTCTGTCAACTCGACCAAAATGTGATAGCGGTTTGTAAGCAAGGAGAAGTTCGTTTTTTTATAATATATATTTACAAAAGAAAATGACCACCATACAGGTAAGCACTACCTTTATTAGATACGCACTAGGATACTAGACTTCCCCTCTCCAACTTACCACTATAAAACCAAGGATACCAAACATGATTTCGAAACCTAGCTTTGATTTGTTCATATCGCTGCCTTGATCCTTTTAGAAACAAGTTGTGTAAAGAGACACGCTCTTGTAACCGAGACATGCGTGCTTGTCCTGAATGAAATTCAGTCATGGATTCAGTCAATTGATGCTTGACACTTGAGACACGGTCCAATGCACTCCATGGATTTGTGTTTTCTTTCAGCAAGTCAATAGAATGGTCCAATTCAGCCAATTTATAAGAATAACAAGCCATGTCCTGTCTTGCTTGATTCATTCTGGATACCAATTGATTTATATCGTCTAGTTTACGGTCTATGTGTTGTTGATAGTGTGTTATCAATGTATGGAATGGCCTAATAATAGGTATGTGTGGTGGTGAGTGGTACAGTATAGATAGATGGCGTTGACTTACATGGTAGATAAATACTCATCCTGTTCAGTTGTGTGATGTTTAAGATGAACAAGGTTAATAAACATCCTTTTCTCAGTCAATGACCTTGCTGTCAGTGATAATTGAGTATGTTCAGTTGATAGAATAACACGGGTTGTCTTGTCTTGTTCATGATGCACTTGACAAGGTGCATGAATCCATCCCCTTTGATGGTTGTGTTCATAGGCTAATACATCACTGAGTGTTACAGAGGGTGTGTGGTGATCGATAGCCAATGTATGTTTCCAACTCTTAAACATATTGTTGGATTGAAAATAAAGAAGAGCAAGTCGAGACCTGACAGGCAATAAGGCAATCGTATGTTCAAGTACTCTGACAAGTACATACGAATGCATCTCTGGCCAATAAAAGCAGAAAGTGTCAAGGACTTGTTTATTAAATGCCTTGTTCATAACAAAAAGGAAAAAAAAAAAGGAAAATTTGGGGGGGGGGAGGGGTTGACAAACGGGGAAATTTTTTTTCCCACTCTTAAAATGGGTTTATAGTGATAAGATCAGATGATAGGAGGGATAAGCTTATCTTTTATTTACAGAGAGGTATATTAAAAAGTAGTGTCCATAATAGACCATTGATTAGATTGGTAACAAAGAGATTTGTTTGAATGATATACAAATCCATCCTGTCTTACAAGCAATAAAGGTAATTCAGTAGTTAAGTTTTGAGTGTCTGGTAATTCAATCAGCACCTGGTCTTTTGCTTCTTCTTTGGCTTTAAGGGGACCATGAGAACCAAGCCAGAATTCTAATAGGCGTCCATGAGTCAAGTGTTGTCCAGTGATTTTTAAAGCATGTGATGAAGGTGCATAATCAACAGAATGAATGAGAGGATAGGGCATGATTGATCTGGGTGGTGAAGGAGGAGGAGAGAGTTGTCTTTGTGTTGTTTCGATAGGCATATTGGTCTCTGAAAAAGAGTATTCAAATTTAGAGATACCGACAATTGTCCAGCATAGATAGTCACTGACAATTTCTGTTGTTTCTGCTTCTTGGACTATTTTCGAGGGTGAGAAGTCAATCCAAGCACTTGTGTTGTGGTTTGAATGGTTGTCTGATTCTTGATGATGCATGGCTTGACCATTGGCATTCAAATACAAGGGTTCAGCCTGGGATGATGACGAAGCGAGTTGTAAAGCAATCTTCTGCATCTGAGATAGCAAACCATAGGCATGATTGACAATACGACCTTTGTCTACTTTGCGGATAATTAAAGGAGGGGAGGAAATGCCCGTATGAACGTCCTTGAGGATGATTTCTGTACCATAAGTGATGGGCACAGACACACTGTGATTATCAGGATTTAAGGCTTGATTAGGTTGACGCACCACTATGATTTCAAATGGAGACCAAGAGGCATGTTTAGCGCACATTTGCTTGTTTTCAGTCGTCAGGTATTTTGTACGTACAGTTTGTGAATTAATGCGATTAAAGAGTGATACATAGGCATTGTTAAATAGACAAGTTGAGATATTACGTGCTTTTGCTGTCTTTTTCGAAGGTTTAGAGATGATAGAGATAGGTGAACTAAAGAAAGAAGCATAAGATTGTTGTTGTTGTTGTTTTGTTAGATTGACTCGTAAACAGAACTGCTTTGCTTTTGCTGTGCCAGTAACAAATAGGTATTTAAAACTACCCTTCAGGTTTTCATCTAGTAATGCTCGCTGTTCAAGTTGTCGATCGCCTGTTTCGCATACGACTGTCATTGAGACAAGAGGTGTATGACTCAGTTGATTTGACATCATCACAATAGGTGGAGGGCATAAAAATCGTTTTTCTGAACCATAAGATTTTTGAGCAACAGATGCATGATAACAGGTCACAGTCGACATTTTCTTACAAGTCAAAGGTGGAGATTGAGGTGGAGGAGATACAGGGTGATAGTTTTGTCTCTTAAATGGTCGCTCATGATGATGATCCAAAATGCTCTCAATCGACATAGACTGTTGAGGTGATGAAGGTCGACTTCGTTTGTTATTTGGCTGAGGAAGATGAATAGGCTTTGCATTGTCGATAGCACTCAATAAGGACTCCATAGGCGTCATTGGCTGAATAAAATGCATATGTTGTGTTTCAGTGTTCATTTATAAAGAAAAAGAAGAAAATAAATAAGATTTTATCATACAACTCCCTCTTTTATACAAATTAGGGAAGCGTGTAACGAAAATAATAAGGAGGTTTACTGATAAGATGATGTCTTTGATCTTATCACGTGGGATTTTTTCATCCATTTTCCCAGGAAAGAATTGTATATATTATATATATATATATATTAGTATCTGTTGATATATATATATATATATATATATATATGTAGGTAGCTAGATATTCATTGTATTTGTTCCAATAGACCTAGATAGACAACAATAGGCCCTACTCACTATATAGACAGGACTATGCTACTTGCAATGGCCTAGGATAATAAGCATATAAGAAGAAGATCTACAGAAAAGCACAATTACTATAATTGGTATTGATAAGAACCTCGAATCTAATTCGCTTTAGATTTTGACAGGCCTAATCTACTCATGTGATGCAAAGAGAGATACTCACATATGATTGGGTAAGATGATTATCATCGCATTAATGACATTCCCCTATAGCTAATGAGCCACCGTGAGAATTTTTCCCTTATCTTTCAACAATTTCAATTCCTTCCGGTTACACACTTTTCACACAGATCATTATCCATTGGTTTATCTAATGACGTCCCTTTATTTATTCCTTTTCTTTCAGTATCTGTGTTAGAAAAGAAAAATATACTTCTATGAATGCTGAGCTCAAATTCAGATCATAGTACATTTATTGATGTCGGATCTCGTTTAGTAAGCAATAAACAAATAGTTGCATGAACTTTATTTCCATTCATAAAATAAGCTTCAAAACTGTTTATTTAATCCTTGTGTTCAATCTCAGATACACTGCCATTTTTGTTATGGAAGAAATCTGAACAACTTGACCAGTCTCTGAAAGAACTTGAACTGTGTTGTTTTAAAGGAGGCTTTTGATGCTCTTTTTTATGAGTGGCAATAGCATCACCAATACTGCTGGCTAATGAGCCTGTAACATGTTCTTTGGTGGGTTCGAAATTATCTACCTTGTGTCTCTCTGTATCATGTATCACTTGAATAGGATTACCAAATTTTAAAGAGAAATGGTCATCTTCCATAATAGGATCTCTGCTTTCATTATGATGAGGTGTAGTAGACATAGTAATAAAATAGACAAAAAATAAAAGTGAAAAAGAACAAGAAAAGATAAATAAGAGAGAACCACTTTTTTATGTGAAAACATGACGTGACTTTTTTGCCATGCAAGATTGCGGGCCGATACAAGAAGATATAGAAATCTCTTTTAGCATTGTGTGACATCAATCCTTTTTTTTTTCTTTACTTAAACGTATCCGGAGAATAACCATTTGTATTTGGCAAGGTTCTTGTTGTATGGGAATCGAGATTGTTTCTGTTTCCGGGATATTTTCTGCCAATCAGATCAAGAAACTGTTTAAAGTTAACGAATCGTATTATTTTTGTTGCTTTCTGCATGATGTCAGTTTGTGGGGGAAAATCTACAGAATATATAAAGCACTTTTTTTTTGTACCTTTATTTTTTTCTTATTGTTTTGTTTCTATGTTGAAGCGTAAATTAAATGCATATCATTATTTCTCCGGACATAGTCTTGTACTGGCTATTAACTTGGCTGCTGGTCTCAGTATCTTCTTTTTTGGTGTAAGTTTGCATAAGAGATCCAACTTAGATTGACAGATGTCTATAGTATGATCAAGGTGTCATGAGTGGTGTCAATCTCTCGCCTGATTATATCCGTATTATGGGATTAGAATCCAATGAGGCATTGTTAGGTGGTGTGGTCGCTGTTTATTATTGCGGTACATTGATAGGTGCCTTAATGGGAGGATGGATATCAGATAGACATGGTCGAATCAAGACCATTATCCTTGGTTGCATCATTGCTATGTTTGGTGCTATTCTACAGACATCTGCTCAGAATGTTGCTTGGATGATTTGTTCTCGTATTATTACGGGTGTAGGCACAGGCCATTTGTAAGTGCTCATGTTCAAGAAAAGAATTAGACTGACTTGGTTAGAAATGCTGTGGTACCTGTCTGGAGTGCAGAGACATCTCATCATACATCCAGAGGACAGATGATTGCGATGGAATTTACCTTGAATATCTTGGGTGTGGTAGTGGCTGTAAGTACTATTTTTTTTTTAAGAAAAAAGATGGGTCTGTATTCTGACACCTTATTGTTTAGTATTGGCTTGCTTATGGTCTATCTTTTACAGAAGGTGCTTTTCGATGGCGATTTCCTATTGCTTTTCAAATGATACCTTTAATTGTGCTTGCTCTTGGTATCAGTTTCTTTCCAGAATCTCCTCGTTGGTTACTCAAAAAGGGTCGTATGGAAGAAGGTCTTACTATTCTAGCTGCTCTTCGAGGCAATGGTGATCCCAATCACCCTGATGTGCAAAGAGAATACAATGAAATTATCATGGCCATCGAGAAAGAGACATCTTCTAATGAACCAAGCTATCTAGACATGTTGATCAAAAAGGATCCCTTAAACATCTCTCGCCGTGTGCATCTCTCTGTCTGGTTACAGATCATTCAAGAATTGACAGGCATTGGCGTCATTACAGTCTATGCACCTCAAGTATTTGCAAGTGCTGGATTCAGTACACAAACATCACAACTGTTGTCTGGTATCAACAATATCACCTATATGCTATCTACCCTAGTGGCTGTTTTTACCTTGGATCGATGGGGTCGACGGTTCACTATGTTTTATGGTGCTGTCTGTCAAGGTATCTCGCTTATCTTGGTCGCTGTCTTGACAAAGCCTGACATCATGGCACACAACCCTACGGCCTATGGTATCGGAGCTACTGTGTTTACGTTTCTGTACACAGCCTTTTTTGGCATGACGTGGTTAGTCCTTGCTTGGGCTTATCCTGTTGAGATTTTCCCTGTAAGTGTACGGGCCAAAGGAGGTGCATTTAGTGTGGTAGGCTGGTCGATTGGTAATGCCTTAGTCATGGAAATCACACCGCCCATGATTGCTGGTATTGGTTGGATTACCTTTTTGATTTTTGGTGCATTTAATTTCTTGGCTATTCCTATTGTGTGGGCCTTGTATCCCGAAACAAGTAATAAGACATTAGAGGAATTGGATGTGGTGTTTGCTACTCGATCCATGTTTGTCTGGAAAGCAGAAAAGGAGCTTGCTGCTATGAAACGTGGCAGTAGTTTTGATGATACAAAAGAAAAGACGTCTATTTCAAAAGACCTTATTGAATCTAATTCAATGTAAATATAAATTGATGACTAAGCACTATGCGGGTAAATAAATAACCATACATCTTACAAAAGAAGAAGCTCTTTTTTTTTTCTTTGTTTTCTCTCTCTATAACAATGCGTGCTGTAATCGTTAAATCACCAGGTAAACAACCCAATTGGTATTTGTTGATGTCTCATGTCATATCTGAATAGGTGATGCTTCTCAACTTTATTTGGGTGACTATGACCAACCTGTTCCCAAAGACCATGAAGTCTTGGTGAAGGTAAGTGTCTCTAATTGAAACGCGTTCTGTCTCTTATCCTTCAACTAGGTCAAATGCTTTGCTTTGAACCGTATGGACCTTCTTCAAAGAGAAGGCAAATACCCTGTTCCTCCTGGTGCTAGTCCAATTTTGGGTGTCGAAGTGTCTGGTATCATTGAACGTGTTGGGAAAGATGGTAAAGTACAGCCTTGTCTATTCTGTTTTTTTTATTGTTGTTATTGATTGCGTTCTAGTCTCTAATTTTAAACCCGGCGATGCTGTGTTTGGTTTAATGCCTGGTGGTGGTTATGCTCAAGTAAGTGTGTGAGATATGTTAACTTCTAGATAAACTGATGATATGACTTAGTATGCTGTTCTTCATGAATCCTTGACAATGCATAAACCAGATGCTCTTTCTTTTGAAGAAGCTGCTGCTATCCCTGAAACTTGGTTTACTGCTTACCAGGCCTTGTTTTTTGTTGGACAGTTAAAGAAAGGACAAGATGTCCTTATTCATGCAGGTGCTTCAGGTGTTGGTATTGCTGCTATTCAATTAGCCAAAGAAGCGGGAGCGTAAGTATATATGATAGGGAACTACTCCATAGCTTATACCATCTATAGAAACCGTATCTTTGTCACTGTAGGTTCTGATGACAAGGTCAAGTTCTGCCAAAGCATTGGTGCTACAAAGGCCATCAATTACAAGACAGAAAACTGGTCTGATGTTGTGAGTATCCAAGATGACATCATATTGTCATTAACACACCTAGAGTAGATCTTGAATGAAACCTCTAAAAAGGGTGTTGATGTCTTGATTGACTTTATTGGTAAAGACTATTGGAACCAAAACATTCAAGTCTTAGGTCTTGATGGCCATATGGTTATTCTTGCCTTTATGAGTGGTACTGTGATTGAAAAGTTTGATATCTCTGTGATGCTTCGCAAGAGAATCAAGGTAAAATAATAACAGGAAGAGGAGAGTAGCCATTGAAACTCATTTCATTACTAGATTGAAGGCTCTAATTTACGTGCTCGTTCAGTTGAATATCAAACCAAGTTACGTGATGCCATCTATGAACATGCTGTGTCAAAGCACTTTGCCAAGAAACAAGACGCTGCCCTCAAGATCTTTATCGACAAAATCTTCAACTGGGAAGATATTATCGATGCTCATAAATACCTTGAAAGTAATCAATCAATGGGCAAAATTGTCATCAAAGTAACAGAACATCAGTAAAAATAAGTAAATAAATAAATAAAAAAGAAAGCAAATGAGCTGAAATGTGTTTGCATCTAGAGCCTTTTTTTTTATTTTCAAATAAAACGTATAGATGAGCGTTTATTTTTCCTATACAGAGTCAGTTCTATGTCTTTTCTTTTAAGTTATGTTACTTACGGGAATTTCAACTTCACCAGCATCGATGGCATCACCGAGGTCCTTGGGGTTTTGACCATCAACGGTACAACCGACAGAGAAAGCAGTACCAAGGATTTCCTTGACAGTACCCTTGAGTTCACGAGCCAAAGACTTGAAACGCATGGTACGAGCAATTTCGATCACATCATCAAGAGAGATGTTACCAGAGTGCTTGATGTTCTTTTCCTTCTTACGGTCACGAACAGGTTCCTTGAGAGCCTTGATGACCAAAGAAGAAGCAGAGGGAACAACGGACACTTGAGCTTGACGGTTTTGAATGGTCAATTGGACAGTGACACGGAGACCCTTCCAGTCCTTAGTACCCTTGGCGATATCTTCACCGACCTTCTTGGGGGACAAACCAAGAGGACCGATCTTGGGGGCGAGAGCAGAAGAAGCACCGACTTCACCACTATAGAGATGTTAATCCGATGGCGATTCATCGATAACTTACCCAGTAGCACGAAGGTAGATAATCTTAACCTCAGAGGGATCGAACTTGGGAGGCATCTGTTATATAGAAATCAGTCAGTTGTTGTTATGGATGGATGGATCCTTGATGGATGGACATGTTACGATGCTGGATACCTTTGAACGTTGAGAAAGAAGGTTTATTCAGCTCTGCTTGAATCTGCTTATTTGGCGGCAGGAATCCAGAGGAAAAAAAAAAGAGTGAACCGATTCAAATGCCGCTTTAGACTCAGTCAGTTCGAGAATTCGGGCAGCTTTAGATGTGGTCAAATGTTAGCAGTCCTAATTACACTACAAAGCGCTTGGTTATGATATAGAGCATCTTGGCACAAAGTATAGGTCTTTACGATGTAAATGCACAAATGGGGCAACACGTAGCTATGATGCATTCATTTACATTGATCGAAACAAAGGGAAATTGAACGATATGTCAATTTTCATTTATTTTCGATGGGAGCAATGATAAAACAGGAGCACTAAAAGTATTCAGTCCTGTTGGCTGTCTCATTGTAGATTTGTTGACTGAAGCTATCATCATACTTTTCCTTTTTCTTTATGTTTTTAGGCGTAATTTCCAACGAAAATCACTCTTTATGGCTTAATTTTAAAAAAAATTGGATAGACAAAACAATCCAGGGAAGAGTTCATTTATGCATTCGCGAATGCTGCAAGGGCTTATGTCTTGGACTGAATTTGCAAAACACCTAATGCCGCTGCTTTCAAAGAAAGATAAAGAGCAAAAAGGTCTCCTAAAGGATTTTTTTTTGTCAAAGTTGAAAAAGTCGCCAATTTAGACAAACGAAAAGCGTTTGCTGAATTTAGAGATGATAGTAAGTTAGCCATAGGTGGTACTGCTTGATACCAGTATTTAGACCGCCACTTTGATGAAATTCATCAACAATACCTAAAATTAGCAGGAACAGGTGCACTTGCTGAATTTCTCTCTGTCTTAACATTAGTTCGCCTTCTATAACAGGTAGTCTCATGCCTGTTGCTGTTTCTCCCTTCTCCTAGTATATTTATGGAGACCAATGATCTTTTGAAGATACTGGAAATGGACAATACTCAAAGAGACGAAATCTATGCTGTCTGTACTGTGTGATTAAGCACTATCTTGCGGCAAGACTTGGGCCAAGCAATGATGAATATCTTCAACACTAAAATGAACATGCTTATCCCTCTCATATCTGACCTTATTGTTGACTTTCAGCTTGATTTGTTCCTAATCATGTCTTCTTTTCACAACAATGCCTTTGTCGTACAAAACAACCAAATTCAGCTTTAAGTAGCTCGAAATTGGTTTTTGCTCATAGCATAACTATTTTTCCCGGCTTAAAGTATGCAAGGATAATGGGTACCAAGAAGAATAATCCTAGACAGACAGCAGCTTCATCGTAGTAATATTCCACAATCAACATGGCAAATGATTTTGAATCAGTCTACTAAAGACAACGCAACTCTTAAAAAAAGAAATTACTAACCTGCAGGAAGAAGTCAAGAATCTATCAGTAGAACTAAGACAAAGCTACAAGGCGCATCATGATGGCAATTCTGACACTAAAATAAAGGTACATCTCAAACCTGTGCCTACTGTTTCCAGAAACTTCAACATTCTAGGCAATTAGTCAGAAGACAGGGAACAACACAATACAGAAACATGAAAGGTGCTTTTAGTTTGTTATAATCTTGAATGTCCCCCAGTCAAGCATGGTCGTAATATAAGTGGAAGAGATAAAATATGTAGCTTTAGCCATTGCTATAACCATTTTGCTCTTTCATGAAACTCTTCCTGATTTCTTCTCAAGCGTCAGTCACTACAATCTTCTGTACAAGAAGCGATCAAGAGTTAAAATGAAGTATTTTATTCATTTTTACTTTATGATTGCTGAAAATCTTAATATTGTTTAAGTTTCCATCAAGAATCCAAATGTTCTCAGCATGATGATCAAGTCTGTAGTCTAAATGAGTAACTTATGAGTGAAAAGTGACGCAATTCAAATAGCCCATTTTTTGTTCTCTTTGATCTGATGAGAGAAAGTTTTGCTTCATTTAAACTTAAAAAGAGAAGTAGGGACTGCGTTTTTTTTTTGTTTATTTATTGATATGTGCTATTGTGCATTTTTTTGATTTAAAGATAAAAATAGGGAAATGATAGCTTCATTTTTTAACACAAACACACAACCAATAATTTTTTCCCTTGAAAAATCACGTTTCTTATTCTTCTCCCTTTTCTTTCCTCTCTTTCTCTTTCTCTTTCTTCTTTTATATATCAATATGAGTAAACAACAATTTGAAGAGAGTACAGACAATTATGAAGAATTAGAAGAAGAGAGCCGTAGTATTATTATGGGCCTTATTTCTCAGTTAAGAAAAGGAAGTGATCTCTCTCGAATAACCTTGCCTACTTTTGTATTGGAACCAAGAAGTCTGCTTGAGAAACTGACTGATTTCATGAGTCACCCTGAATTTGTGGTCAAGTAAGTTTTTTGATTCCTTACCATGTCTGACCTACAAATAAAAAAGAGCTTCAAGGACCGCTGATCCGGTCCAACGGTTTGTAGAAATATGCCGTTTTTTCCTTTCTGGATGGCATGTGAAACCAAAGGTGAGAAGAAGAAAAAAAGGATATACTAAATTTTGGTTGCTTATTCTATTTTAGGGTGTAAAGAAGCCTTATAATCCTGTTCTAGGCGAGTTTTTCCGTTGTGAATACAAACTGAAAGATGGATCCAAGGCCATGTATCTGGCAGAACAAGTATCGCATCATCCTCCTATCTCTGCTTATTATTACACTCTCCCTGAACTAGGCATCTTTGTTACTGGTGAAGCACATCCCAAAGCTAAATTCTTGGGTAATAGTGCAGCTACCATCATGAAGGGCTATTCTCGTATTGTGTTTAGTGAACTCAAGAATGAAACGTATGAAATCACAAATCCCAATGTGTATGCCCGTGGTATTTTATGCAAGTAGATGTTATATCGCTCTCTTGTTCTGATCTTTTAAATTAGTTGGAAAAATGGTAATGGAAATGGGAGATCAATCTACCATTCGTTGTGCTTCTACTGGCCTTGTGTGTGAATTGGATTTCAAGACCAAGGTAAGAAGAAACAAGTGTTCCTATCTCACTTCTTTTTTATTGATTCTAGGGGTTCTTTTCAGGTCAATACCATTCAGTCACTGGTAAGATCAAGCGTGAATCTACAGGCGAAGTATTGTATGATATTTCAGGTGTATGGACAGAAGAGTTGTTTATTAAGGGAAAAGTAAGTTGATGGTTTTTGTTTCGATAGCTAATCAAAGTGAGCGAATCCTAGAATGCGTGCAAAGAATCCTTTTTTAAAGTGAGTAACCATGCTGTTATTCATAAACTAGTTGAACCTCTTGAAAATCAGGAACCCAATGAATCAAAAAAGTAAGTCATTGTTACATAGGTCATCTTATACTGATTTTAGCAGACTATGGTCCAAAGTTACTGCTGGATTGGTAGCGAAAGACATGGACACTGCAACCAATGAAAAGACATTTATTGAAGACAAACAACGCGCTGAAACTGCTGCCCGTGTAAGAGAAGGTGTTCAATGGCATCCTCGTTTCTTTTGTTTGAATGATAAAGAAGAATATGAGTTTCATGGTGCTAAAGGGTAAACCATCAGACTATGGTATAGACACTTATTTTTTTTTTTTTTTTTTTGCTTTAGTATCGACTACAAGAATTTGCATCAAACAAGTGAACATCTTGAGAAATACATATTTTCACACACTACAGGATTGCATTCAACCACAGAGAGATTTATGGCAGATCAACCTGTTGTTGCTGAACGTAAATCCATCACTGCTTGTATTTAAACAGAGTCACAATGTCTGAATAAACGACGCGCTTTCTTTTTTTTTCTTTTTTTTTTTTTCTTTATTATGTCTTCTGAAGCAACACCTGTCAATACACAAGAAACAACACCTCGTTCACAAAAACAATTGCCTGAAAGAAAGCCAGGTAATACAATGTTACCTCTAGCTCGAGTGAAGCGTGTGATAAAGGAAGATAAAGATGTCTCGTTGATCAACGCTGAAGCCACTTTTTGTATTGCCTATGCTACAGTAAAGTCATTATTGAATAACAAGATGATATTGATTTGATGGATAGGAATTATTTATGGAATATCTCGTTACTGAAGCCTTTAATAAAGCTAAAAAAGAAAAAAGAAAGACAGTCTATTATAAGGATTTAGGTAACAATAATAATAATAATATATATATATTTATAGAATGAATTCATCTAAATGATGATTGATAGCAAGCACAGTCAAGGAAATTGAACCATTTGAATTCTTGGATGATGTTATACCTACCACCATGACACTTAAACAAGCAATTGAAAAGCGTAAACAAGCATTAAATGACGATGCACCTTCAATACCGCCTTCAAAAAAGTTAAAGACATCTGAACAAACAACCGAAGAAGATAAACCCATTGAACAAACTGAAGAAGAAGACGAAGAAGACGAAGAAGATACAGTCATGGAAGATCCAAAGCATGAATAAAAAGAAATGCATAAACTCTTAACCAAGTTACACAGAACCTACATCATATAAAGCAAGAATTTTTATTTTTTATTTTTTATTTTCTTTTTCTTTACATCATGTTCTCTATCCGTACAACTGTATTACGTACACTTGTCAATCGTCCTTTGAATCGTTCTTTCTCAAACCGTCCTGCTTGTTTGTTGCCAAAGATAGAAGATGCACCAGAGTCTGTCGACCCTTCTGGTAAACAAGGTGGTGCGGGGTTCATTAAATCTGTCCTTTATGGTAAGGATTTAGATGGTGCAGGTAACGTATTGGCTCCAGAAGACAATACGACACATTCAAAGAAACTTGCTCGCGGTAAATATGTTCATGAGATGCAAAGTAAAGTGAGTTTTCAGTAACAAATCATATGCTAATTGTTTTAAGCCCATCGAGTTAAACCTGAAAAGGTATCCGAATACATTCAACTCTTGTAAGTTCAAACACACACACATACGATGTGTTCTAAACTATATGCTTAGAACCCATCATTATCCTCGTATTGCTAATGACCCTCAAAACAATGTTCACTTGTGTGGTAGTTGGGAAACCGTGGTAGGTGAACTTGATACGTTTGGTAAGCATATAAACTATTACGTTTTTTTTCCACTCATCTCCATACAGTTCATATATGGGAATACAAGGGATACACAGGCCACAAGGCTACGATGGAAAAACTCTCTCAGGACCCAGTAAGTGCCTTGATCAGACAGGTATGACACTCATCTTATATAGGCTTATACAGAGTTTATTAAAGATCTCCGCCCTTTATTGATTTCGCGTGAGAATAATATGATGCTTGAATTCTCTTTCTGGAAGACATCGCCTCCTCAAGTCACCAACGGTATTTATGAACTTCGTAAATACAATTTAAAGGTAAAATCTCACAATGGATGTTTGTATTAAGATGGACACTTATTTTGTGAATAGCCTGGTAATTTGCTTGAATGGGAATATCATTGGTAAAATATTAAAAGGGTGGGAACCATGACTGACCAAAACATTTAGGCGAAAAGGACTTGAATGTCGTAGCCAATTTTGTGAACCTGTCGGAGCCTGGTTTAGTCAACTAGGACAGTTGCATACAGTTCAACATATGTGGACTTATCCGTAAGTGATACACTGTATAAACATCAGTCTGATCCAATGGTTCTAGTGATTTGCAAACAAGAAAGACAACAAGAGAAGAAGCTTGGAAGGTGGAAGGGTGGTCTGACACTGTTTACAAGACAGGTAAGAAATCTATAATGACACATCTCTTATTTTTTGATTAGTTCGATTGATTGATAGTATGCATTCTTATATCTTGAAGCCTTTAAGCTATAGTCCTTTAAGATAAAATAGACATCTTTTTTTTTATTGATTTAAAAAAGAGAGCAATAAAGACATTAACATATTAGTTGTTTAACAATAGATAGATAGATATATATACAGTAAAAGAATGAAGAGAATGTACAAAATAATTAAAAAAAAAAAAAGAGAGAAAGTTACAGGCTTGTCATGACTTGACTTGAACTGCTTTCTTCTCTACTTTGTGAAACACACCCTTCATTCATCATGCGATGTCGAGGTCCAAAACGTCTTTGGAACTTGATAAGTTTTCTGGTCAACATGTCCATGATTTGTAAGGATGTCTGATGCTCCACAATGACATTTTCTTCATAATCCAAAGGAAGTGTACTGGCACTACTTAGTGAATCATTATCATCATCCTCATGTCCATGGCCTGCACGGTTTTCTTCTTTTGTCGCCAATTCCACTTGGACAGAACTAATGTAATCCAAAATCTGTCTAGCACGTCGATTCATTTCTGAAATGCTCATACGAGGGTGAGGTTGGCGTGTTTTGGCAGGTGGAGAAGTAGCCCGTGCTTGTGGAGAGAAATGTTCAAACAAGGTGGTTGCTATGCTATCGTTCGTATGCGATTCTTGATCGAATTCAGGTGTGCCAGGTGATAATTCTCGCATGGGTGTGGATGTACGGGATCGAGGTTTACCTCTCTTACCGTTGGTGTGTCGGTGGCGTCCATGGGCTACTCGTTTAGGTCTTTCTTCAGACTTGGTTATCTTTCGTTTGGTTGCTCTTGGTTTAGGTGTACTACTACTCCGTTGTGGTTCTGGTTCAGAAGATTCTAAGTAGATTTAGTTTCAAGAATATATATGCATCCTATGTTGACTGCTTTACCTTGTTCTTTTGGTGTTTCTTGAATACTGGGTGAACTTTCTTGTTTAGGTATATCTTCTGGTTCTTCTTCAATCACTTTATCAAGTAGTAAAAGTGGTTGTGTTTGTGTCAATGCAGTTGATGGAGGAGGAGGAGGAGGAGAGGATTCTTCATTCGAATGAGATCCATACAATTCCAATACATTTCTAGAAGCCAATACATCTTCTAACGATAAAGAGGCTTCACGGCTGTTTAATGTCATGCGTTTTTTGGGTGCTTTTTCAGAAGATACATAATATCGCTTGGATCTTTTTTTTTTTTGTTTTAATAAATGAGTAAAAGGAGGGACATAAAAGGGGATTTTTTTTTTTACCTTCCATTATTGTAGCGAGTTAACTTGTGGTTTTCAGGTTTACATAATTCACAATAATAATGGTCTGGAATATCTGGTTGTTCAAGTCCCATACATTCACAGTGTTGCCATACTTCACATTTGTCGCACTGAACCATAAGACCAAGACTGTCTATAGTCATCGATTAGGTCTGTTTATATAAAAATAGATAACATTACGAGTATGTCCACACACACATCGTGTTACTGAACCACTATCTGTACTGTTTTCATCTGAAGAAGACTGTGACCTTCTGCGCTGTTGTTGTTGTGTTCGTCTTCTTCTTCCGACTGAGTGTCTTCCACCTCTTCTACTATGCACAACTTGATAGATAACATGTAAGTACACATCTTTCTATTCCATTGTCAGATAATTACCCATTCATAAACAATGTTTCTTGCTTATATACTTTTTATAAAGAAAAGAAGAAAAAAGAGAGAAATGAATGTGGAAAAAAAAGAAAAAGATAGAATACCAACTCTATTTTTTCCTATATCAAAATGTGGCAGGACTGTCTTTTAGCTATGGTCTCTCTATGATTGGGGGATGATATATTGTCCGGTTCATGTTAACAATACGGATCTTTAAAAAAAAGTTTGACAGAAAGGTACTTTTATGTTATGCTTGAATGGGAGAGGGGAGTTTTTTTTTCTTTGCTTCTTGACTGAGTTCAACAGGATTGTATGAATAAGGAGAGAGAAAGATCATAACTCTTCCAATTGGCTTACATACGAAATAACCCAAATAAAATGGACTCAACATCTTCCTTGCTCTTCCATGCTTGGCTTGATGAAAAGAATGAAACCCTTGAGGAAGTGTGTCTTTGGTTTCCTTGTTCATACAATGGTATATATACAAAACAGTTTAAAATGATTTTCAAGACCCGTTTTCGTCAGTGCTCGAATGGTACAATAATCATATAAAAAAAATATTTTTCTTCCTCTCTCTCTCTCTCTCTCTCTCTTTTTTTTCGTTTTGCGATTGTCTCTTTAGAACCATGTCTTATACTGATCCCAACTCATATCAACCAAGACAAGAACAAACACATATGCATCCTCAACAGCATTTCTATGATAGCAATTATACTACTATACACGACCAAAACTATCGTCCTAACCTGTTATCACCAATGCAACAACAACAATTACCACCACCACAACTACAGCAACAAGAAGAACCGTATCAACAGTTATACGAATCACGTAAATTATTTAGTTGTGAAGAACCAGGCTGTTCAGAGTATTTTGAACATATGGTAGGATTAAAGACACATCAAAGGTAGTTTTTTTTTTCTTTTTAATAGAGTACATTCAATGGTTGCTTATGGTGAATAGAACAACGCATGGAAGAAAAGACTCGAATCATGTAAAAGAGGAACCATCAAAATCACCCCAAACCAGACCTTATGTATAAAACGCATGCAATCATGAACCTATAAGACTCATTGATTATTTAGATCTGTCCTTATGCAGAATGCGGCAAAGCATTTACACAATATGGCAATTTAAGAGTAAAGAACACATTTTAAGCATGATTAAATCACTCATTTGAATTAGACACATTCCAGAAAACATACAGGTGAACGACCTTATCATGTAAGTTATAGTGAGTATACAGCCTATGTATTCAACAGTTGCTCTAGTGTACATATGATGGTTGTGATAAAGCATTTACACAGTTGGGTAATCTAAAGACACACGAAAAGATACATTGGCCAGTAAAACCGTTTGTGTGTACCTATCCCAATTGTGGTAAAGGTTTTACACAGCGAGGTAATCTAAAGACACATCAAATCAAAGTACATCAAATTGTTCCTTATAAAGTACATCGTATTGTGCCTCAATAAATGCTTTAATAATAATACTCTTTTGTTACAAAAAACTCTTGATCTGCTATCGACTTCTTTCTACGGTATAAATCTGTTGGTACTCTTGTATGGAGGTACTCATCTATACACTCATGATCATTGGGTGTAACGGGTGATCCTGTGCTTGAATTGATTCTTTGGAGATATTGTGTATGTACAGGTGGGGGTCTTGTCTTTTTGAGGTCTTCATTAAAGTCCCAAGTGGACTCCATAAAATCAAGTTCATTCCAAGTATCAAAACCATTCACTTTTAGTTCTTCACGATTCATAAGGTAAGTTCGTTTGTCTAGTTCAGGTCGCTTGGCCAAGTATTTCTGTAGGAGGCAAGGGCCTGCTGCCTTTTTTAGGAATGGGTGATGAAGTGCTTCTGTCACACCAAGTCGCTGTTGAGGATTCTTGTCCAGACATTTCTCAACAAAGTCTTGCATGACATCTGAAGGAACATAAGAACAATCATTTGTGTATAAGGTAGGTGCAGGATCATCAATGATCATGGAGAATATCTATATAGAGTGAGTGATATGATGATGCAAAAGTCAACTTACAGTGATAGGATCATATTCTGCAAAAGGAGGTTTACCACACGCTAATTCAAGGGTAGTAATACCAAGTGACCACATATCCACTTTTGTATCATAGTCTTGATTTAATAAGATTTCAGGAGCCATCCAGCACGGTGTACCCACAAATGATCGACGTGCCTTTTTAGGCATGATTGAATCGGACTCTCTTAAATCAGGCTTGCTGGGTAATAAATGATTACTGACACCAAAATCAGCCAATTTGACAGTACCCGTGTCAAAATCAATCAATAAGTTAGCAGACTTGATGTCTCGGTGAACAAGTTCATTATCGTGTAGATAGTCAAGTCCTTGAGCTACTTGTTTTATAATACAGGCCACAATAGGTTCCTCAAATCCTATTTTATGAGTTCGAGAAAGTAAATCATGACATGAACCTAAATAGACAAGTCAGTATATGACCTCCTCTGCGTGCGTGTGTGTGTGTGTGTGTGTGTGCTATCCTTACCAGCAGACATGATAGGTGTAATAATATACAATTGAGAGGCATGAACAAAACTTTGATAGACATCTAACAGATGAGGATGTCGACACAGTGTCATGATTTGAATTTCTTTTCTTAAGGCTTCCAGTCGTGCATCGTCAAGTCCAATTTCTTCTAAATTGACAGTTTTGATGGCAATCACGGATTGATTCGGCTTGTAAATAGCAGAATAGACCGAAGCGGTGGCACCTGCACCGATGGTTCTTAGGATATCATAGTCTTCTGATTTAGATGAATATAAACTATAAGAAAATGGCAATGGCTGTTGCTTGGGTGGCTTGAGTGTATGGCGGACTCGACTGACTAATTCAGAAATCGATCGTTGTCTTGAAACAGGCTTCTTGACAGTAGATGTGCTTGTAGAAGGTGTAGGCATTACAGCTTCAGAAACTGTATTTGATCTTGTTCGCCTTTTAGTAGCAAGGAGTTGGTTAATAGAAGATTGACGGGAATGAGAAGTAGAAGACATAAGGAGACAAAAAAAAATCCAGTTGCTCTATAGTTTTTATATATGTTTTAGGAAATTAATAATTAATTTGATTAATTTGCCCTAAATAAAAGAGTTGCCAAAATGATGATGATTAATTCAATGGTCGAGCCATTTGAATGTTTCATTTTTTAATAAGATAAAAATAGCTTGACATGGTCCTTTGTAAAGAATACTTTAGTTGACCAATGTACACATCTCTCTCTCTCTCTTTCTTTTTTTAGGCATACCCTTCTTGTTGACCATGTCTCTTATTAATATTGAGAATAGACATCACAATTGCCAAAACAAAAAACGTTTTTTTTTTCTTTTGGGACATCGGTTTAGTATTACACAAACTGTATATATTTATGAATTACAATGCATGAAATAAGTCTAAATAGTGATATATAAATGAAATTGATTAAGCCTTGACATTTTTGACTAAATAAGACAGCAAATCAACTTTGGTGACAACATGCTTGACTTGATGATCTTCAGTGATTAAAGCACTTGAGTTGGTTTCAAAGAAACGAGTCAACTTGTCTAAAGGAGTATCTTTGGTAATTTCTTCAAATTCCTTGGATCCTTTAGTGAAGTGGAACATGACAGCAGAAACAGGACTGTCAGCTTTAGCACGACCAGAAGCCAAAAGGGAAAGAATGTTACCCATGGTAACAAGACCACGGAGACGGTGGTGAGGACCAGCAGTCACAGGCAATTGATCAAAACCATTTTGTTCCATCAAATCAATGGCCTCCTTACAAGTGGTTTCACCGTCAATGGTAACAGCAGCAGCCAACTTGAGGTCACTGACAGTAGCACCAGCATAGTCCTTCTTGGCCTTGTTTTCAAAGCTCTGGTTCTCGAATTTCTCATCTGTGAAACCGTGTTCTCTCATCCAATCATCGTTCAAGAACTTGGTCATATAATTACGGACAGAATCAGGCAAAATAACAACACAACGTTGACCCTTCTTAAGTTGTTTAGCAGCTTGAACAGCAGCATACATGGCAGTACCAGAAGAACCACCACAAAGGAGACCTTCTTCACGAATCAAACGACGAGACATCAAGAAAGAAGGCTTATCTTCGGACTTGATCCATTCATCCACCAAGTTGCGCTTCAAGACATCAGGAACAAAGTCGTAACCAATACCTTCGACTTGATAAGAACCAGCTTCTGTGTTTAAGGACTCAGGCAAGGCCAAGGTGGAACCTACAGGATCAACACCGACAATCTTGATGTTGGGGCATTTTTCCTTTAACTTTTGAGCAATACCAGAAATGGTACCACCTGTACCAGCACCGGCAACCAACATATCAATCTTACCATCACATTGTTCCAAGAGTTCTTCAGCAGTAGTATCGTAGTGAGCGATAGGGTTGTAAGGATTACCGTATTGATCCAAGATGACAGCATTAGGAATTTCGTCTCTCAACTTCTTGGCGACACCGATGTGGGATTCAGGGGCATCCGATGCGGCTTCAGTGGGGGTACGGATGATTTCAGCACCAAGAGCCTTCAAGACATCGACCTTTTCTTGAGACATCTTTTCAGGCAAAGTGATGATGACACGGTAACCCTTGACGGCACCAGCAAGAGCCAAACCAATACCAGTGTTACCAGAAGTAGGTTCAATGATGGTACTAACACCAGGTGTGATTGTACCAGCCTTTTCAGCTTCTTCAATCATACGGTAAGCAATGCGATCCTTGACAGAACCACCAGCGTTGAAGTATTCACATTTGGCCACTGTGTTTTGATTCATAAGTACAATACACTCAAAAAAAAATTTTTTTTCGACTTACAAAGTTCACATTCAAGTCCTTCTTCCTTTGCAATTTTATTGATGCGAACAAGAGGAGTACGACCAATGTTTTCTAAAATGCTATTGGAGATTTTAGGAGCAGGGGCAGTGCTTTAAAGAATATGTCAGTCTATCTTTTTTTTAAAGAGATAAAGACTTACTTGTGCTTGTGGTTGTATTGGGCAAAGATTTGCTTCAATTCAGTAGACATGGTCATTTGTATATAAAAACAAAAGAAAAGGAAGAAAAAAAAAAAAGGTTTTTTTCCCACAATCATTTCACAGGTCTTGTGTGACGGCTTTGAACTTTTTTTTCAGTTACAGCTGACAAATCAAAGTGCAACAAGTTGTGCAAAAAAAGTATCTTTATTTGCATAAACGCTATATTAATATCGATAAGATTTAGCTTGAACTAGGTCTGATTTATCCGCATTGAATTCAAGCCCATGATATTGCAATGGTTTTTTACAAACTGTTTCAAAGACCTGTAAAGGATTATCAAAGCTATCTCTACTGGAACATAAGTTTATATAATTCTCTGGATCAATACGGAATACGCCAATATCCAAAGCCAGTCGAATAATCTTTAGCGCCGTTTTCATTTCTTCAGCTATACCTTGCGATGTATAGACGTATAACAAATTGGTCAATATCACCACTTCGTTAAATGCGTTGCGTAAAGGGTATTCTAGTTGTGTAAAAAAATGATTGGCATAGTACAATGCCTTTTCCGGATTAGGAGAGTAACGCACCATTGTAGTAATGCCACGCTGAAATGATCGGATATCTCCTTTATGTCGTTCCATACTAGGCTCAGGTGGTAAAGATTCTCGTAAATATTGATATAAAATCTCTGCTTTGCTGAAGTTACGCTTGATTTTTGCCTCTTCAATCAGAGCTTTTGTCAATATAGGTGCGATCAAGAATTCGCCTCTTTCTTTTTTGGCTTTTATCTCTTCAAAACTTAAAGGCTTAAAACTTCTATGACTCGAGCTCATACCGTTTGTTTGAAAACAAAAAAAAAAAAAAAGAATGTGTGGCATTCGGAATTGTATGTGACTGCAAAGCGCTCTAGTGGTCGGATTATGATGGACAATAGACTGATTTACTCGTCTAAACAAATATCATCTTGGCTGAAAACTTGACAGAATAGTTTAAATTTCTTTCAAATTCAGCAGTAATAAAGCCAGAACTTGGTAAGACTTTGTTATTTAATATCGACTATTTAACTCAACAAAAATTTACCTAAAGGTTGACAGATGAGTTTGTATTACTTGGACATCAAACCGAAAATATTTTATTCCTTAACCACTTTATAACAATAAGCAGACTTTTTATTGTTTATCACACAAAGAGATCAGTAATTTATCAAATGCATCTAAAGATAAATTATTTGCTTGTGTATATAAAGGGCATTACAAAATAAAATGAAAAGCATTGCTTTAAAACTAATAACAGTTCTATTCTCAAATTGTATACATTTATATTTCTTTTTGGAGTAGACAATGAAGTGGATGGATTGTTGGTCTTTTTTTTAATAAAAACATGGCGATAACAAACGTTTGTCTTGAAAGTGTTGTAATCAACAGAAGAAATGCGCTACTCTCATGAAGATAGTAATTTGTTATTCCACTCGATTAAGAGTGCAAGCACGATTCCTTAGCATTCCAAACAGCATATATTATCTCTTAACAATTCTTTGCTGGCATCTTTTATATGACATCTTGAGCAAAAAATGCTCAAAACACAGCTTAAACAAGCCGATCTTTGATACGCCATTACTCGACAACCAGACTATCAAAACAGTCCGTTTTTGAATTTAAAACATGTTCTTTGGAGTTTAGAAATTGAATGGTACCATTGATTTCGCTGTTTTGTGAAATCTTGAGTTTCAAATGCAAACCAAAGAAAGAAATGAAAAGAATTGCTTCAAGCATCAAAACAATACTTTAATTAGATTAAAAAAATAACTGCGTTTGTTTTATTGAAACGAAAAGTCAAGTCGCATACATTGAAATCAACATGCTGCTTGATTGTAAATACTCACTTCTTAAACACAGTTACCCAATGAATTCATACATACACCTTTTAGGCCAATCGCACAGTCACAAGAGTGAACGATTTTTATGAGCAAACAAGTGTGTGTGTCTTCACCAGATCCCTTTCTCTATCAGCATGTCAACATATGATCCGACATTCATGAAAGAAGCACTTGTTGTGGCTCAAGATGCTTATGATCATTTTGAAGTTCCTGTAGGTTGTGTTTTTGTGTTGAACAATCAAACTATTATTGCAAGAGGTCGCAATAAACCCAATGAAAGCTATAATGTATGTAACTCTCAAAAGTGTATGGATTGATTGATGGAGGATAGGCCACACGACATGCAGAAATTGAAGCCATTGATTTAATCTTGAAAGATCATGACAAGACAATCTTTGATCGCGTTGATCTTTATGTTACAGTTGAACCTTGTGTGATGTGTGCTTCTGCTCTTCGACAGATAGGCATTCGCCATGTTTATTTCGGTTGCGGCAATGATAAGTTTGGTGGCAATGGATCTGTCTTTCATATCCATACAGAGTAAATACCAGACAATACATGAAGACACCAGTATTAATCTTATTTGTTAGTTCTCGTCTTGATACAAGTCAATCGAAAGGATACCCATCTGAAGGTGGGTTTTTTTATGAAGAAGCGATTCTGCTATTAAGAAAATTTTATGTTAGAGAAAATCAACATGGTAAGATATGCACATACAAAACAGAATCGCAACTCATTTTGAATAGCACCTGTGCCTCGAAAGAAGACGAACCGAATATTAAAGACAGAAATCATACCCAATCATAAATGTTAATATTGCTTCCTATCCTTCAATAAGCTATCCAAAGCATAATAGATGAGTGCTTTAACCCATGTAGAACAAAAGTTTAGTTTATCTATTAAAGAAATGTGCCTATCCGAAAACAAAACTTGAAAAAGCTCTACTGGCAAGATTCTTTTAATACCATCACCTATCGCTTTTTTTATTTTATTTTTTTTGACTAATACAGTAAGGATAAACACTGTTATGTTGAGGCATGATAAAGAAAGAACTGATTTTGAATGTTTGATTTCACAAAAGCAACATCAACTTCAATCAACTTTATTTTAAACTCATCAAAGCAGCATCCTTTTCCTTTTTCTTTCTTTCTTTCAACTTATATCAAATGCAATCAGCCAACAGCTTACCTGTGACACCTTATGATAAGGACTTCTTTACCAATGCGCAAGGTGGTATGGATGACTGGCGATACGAAATGAGAAGAGAAATACAAGAAATTGTGGTAAGTTGTTATTCGTCATCTCTACCTTTATTCACATACAGTGGGCTTTAGCCTGGACTGTTTCTAGGACCCTTTTCTGCCTGTCGTCAAGTAGATGAATTGAAACGTTTGGGCATCACACACATTGTTTGTTTTGTCGATGAGACAGAAGCTCGATTGTTTCGTACCGAAAACTTGGCTCATTATTTCAAGTACCAACAGTTTATCGTGAGCGACTCTAATCTACAAAACCTTATCCATTTCTTTCCAAACACATCACAGTACTTTCATCATGTGATAACAGAACTCGGAAGCAAAGTCCTTGTCTGCTGTAATGGTGGTATGTCACGTAGTCCAACGTTTGTAGTTGCCTATGTGATGGAAGTGTTTCGTATTGATGCTTCTCAAGCGTATCATTTCGTTCAAGCCAAACGTCTTTGTATCAATCCTAACGATGGCTTCAAAAGTCAGCTTAAGGTAAGCAAACCGAACGCGTTAAAGTGTTAACATGGAAGATAGGAATATGAACCTATTTATAAAGCACGTCAATTAGGCCTTGGTTCGGTTCCAGAAGAATATAGACAACAGAGAAGACGTCGTCGATCGGGACCTGAGGAAGAAGAAGGATTGAATTCAAGCCAACAACCTTACACAGGAGAAGCAAAGCGATTTTTTGGTTTAGAGGAACAACAACAAAATGGCAATAATGCAAAGAAAAATGCGGGTTATTCTTCCATGCTTTTATGATTATTGTATGGGATCTTTGTACCCTTATAAAACTACCCCCTCCCTTTCGCTCTGATCTATAATACCACTCTCTCGAGTATGACAAGCATAATATATATATATATATATAGAGAGAGAGAGAGAAAAAAATTTATATGTACATATTGTTCAGTGTGATATGGTAGGCTATAGTATAAAAACACTTTTTCGAGCCCCTCCAACCACACACATATACTATGCAAAAAGAGGTAATTCATATCCTAAACTTTATTCTTTTTAGATACAATAGTAAATAAAAACAAAAATGAGTATGACTTGAATGGTATCATGTAAAAAATAAAAAAAGGGGGGATCATAGTTTATAGACTTCTTCATCATGTAACAAAGGCACCGTTGTATTCTCTTGTTCTGCTGTGAGATCTGTGGAATTGGCTCTTTTTACTTGACCATCTCTCTTTTGTAGATATACAACAGATAACATGGAAATAATAAAGAGAACAATCAAGAATGCACTTGTTGTAAATCCCTTATGATAGTATGGTGCATCTGTTACTGGCCATAAAACAAGGGGTGTCCAAATCCACATCAAAGACGAAGACGTGTTCATGATAGCAATGGCCATGGCTCTGATTTCACTGTCTGATGAGATAGTCTCACTTGCCCATGTCATAATAATCTATAAGACAGTTAGTGATCATGTCAAAAGAATGTTGATCTGCTTACAGAAGCAATAGATCCTAAGCCTGCATGTGTAACTAGAAATGCAATATAAAGTAAAGGAAAAGGTTGTACAAAAGCGGACAATAAGCTACAAAAGATTGAATATGATATGTAGAGACATTATGATTACATACCACATGCCTAAAAGCCCTATAGTAGCTGGAACAACAATACAACTAAAGAAGAAAAAAAGAAGGTCAATGTATACCTTCTACAACACAAGACTTACCCTATTCGATTACGATATTTATCACTAATAAAGCCATTACATAAGCCAAACAGCATAGTGATGATCGTATCAGGCTAAATAAAACATCAATATGTGTTACAGATACGCCATTCACTTACTGTTGTCAATAGATTAGCAGTGATTGCATCAAAGCCAACTTTTTTAGCTACAATACCAAGTACTTGAGAAGCGCCTGTAGCAATATGTATGGATGCCCAACTAATCACAAATGGATAGAGGTATTTGTTTGTGAGTAACAGTTTGATTTTATCCCATGTCTTGAAGCCTTTGTCTTGTTCCTGGTAATTTGATCTTTGAATGGCTAGTTCGCGTTCTTGTTGATTCAGCCACTCGGTATTATGAGGATAATCAGGTAAATAAGTGTAGCCCGAGCAAGCCAATATGACAGTAATGCTTGCGTCAAACAGAAACATCCAACGCCAACTAAAACACTGTTAGGCATATTCACATGATATCAAGTAAACTAACCCACTAATGCCAAAAATACCGTCCATTGTCTTTAGCATGACTGCTTGTACAACACCACTGAGTCCACTACCGAAAGCACCACAGATGGTCATGAATGCCAATCGTTTGCCTAACTCCTTTTTTGTATACCAAGTACCGAGTAAAAAAACGATCTGCAAAAATAAATATGCTGGCTGAGTAAACATTCAGGTGAACGATAATCAACTTACGCCTGGAAAAAAGCCTGCTTCCGCTATTCCCAACATGAATCGAATAATATAAACTCCTCTGACAGATTGAACACAAGCCATAGCCAAGGTCAAGAGGCACCAAATAGCTTCTAATGCAGGTAAATATTTTGAAGGCCTTAATCTTGAAAGTAAGATATTTGAAGGTAACTGCATTCTATATGATTACTAAATAAATAAGCATAGAATGAGGAATTCTTACGATAAATAACCAATCATAAACAAAACGCCCATCCAGTTGTATTGTAGGCCTGTAATTTTGAGTTCTTCTTCCATGCCACTGATGAACGCGCTTCCTAAAAACCAAAGCATCAGCAAAAAGAAGTTCGCTTCTCTTTCTAGTTACCTAAATTGGTGTTGTCTAATGTCTTTACAAGGTTCCCAAACATGGCAAAGACCAGTAGTCTCTTGTCTAGTCGATGGACAAGTTCTATTTCTGCGTGGCGGTCGTATGTTTGCTTGCTTTCAACAGCGATTTCCAATTCAATAGAAGGCTCAGACAAAGAAGCTGTAGACCAATTGTGTTTCAACAATAGAGATTCATCGATTTCTTCATCAAATTTAGGCACCATATTCACTAAACAAAGAAAAAGAAAGAGAAAAGAAAAGAAAAGAAAAAGATAGGAAGGAGTAAATTAATATCATGTTCAAAAGCGGGGGGAGATAAAAAAAAAAAAAAAGCATAAATCTCCAACAATCAGCCTGAAATTGAAATGCTGTAACCACGTTTCCTGCATAAAGGTGCCAAATGACTGCTTCAATGGATTTCATTGGGCAGTTTATATGCTTAATGAAGAAGATGCCTTTTATGTAACAACAATTATATTGTCTTGAATGTATCACATCATCTTGTCATAGCTAGAAAACAGACTTAATGTTCTTAGTATCACCATCTGCATTAACAATTGCTTTTTATTTGTTCATAGGCAAAGAAGATTATGTTCAATAGGATATAGTTTTGTCCGGCTGATATACTAGGGTACGATGTAGTTTTCTTCAATGCGTCAAAGAATGTGTCTGAACTTCAGTGTATTAATAGTGTCAGAGTAGCTTGTTTCTTGTTGATAGTATAGAATGAATTGATAGTCTTTTTAAAAAGAAACGGCCAGGTTCATCTTGAGTCAGCATGTATGGCTACTTCCAAATAAGCACTAAATGCAGCTTTTGATGTTTTAGGATTATTATATTTTATTGAGTTTAATAAATTTGGCATATTGCATAAACGATAATCAGACCCTCCAAACTTATTTAAAATGGCTTTGTAAATATCAAAAGAACCCCACTTGTTTGTAAAGATACGGAGTTTGTTTCAGCATTTTCCATATATATTTATAGAGTTAGTGTATGACAAGCGACATAAACAAAATAAACTATAGACTTTTTCCAGTAGTATGAAACAGAAAGAAAAAAAAAGAGAGAGCTGCACTGTTTGTTTTATAACATTCTGTCTTGACATCACTGGTATATAAAAGAATTTGCTTTTTGACTTTCTTTTCTTTCCCTTTAATTTCTCATCAAGAAAAAAAGAAATGCCTATACCAGTCAAGCCAGTTAATTTGTCAGGAGGCCAATGGTAATAATGACACCTTCTTTATATGTAGAAAATGATTGACATTTTCATATAGTGATCACTGCGGTCAGGTAAAATGAACCCTTTATATTAGCTTGTATCTAATACAAACTATATAGTATGGTCATAGCAGAAAGTCATGTAGTCTACTCAAATCAAAATAACAATACCCCTCTTTCACCTTTGTTTTCTATGTTCTCTTTTATTTAAAAATAAACTAAACAAGCTCCATATAACGCTTTAATTCCCAATCAGTTACTGCATTTTGCCACAAATGCCACTCATGTCTTCTTGTACTAACGTAATGATTAACAAATTCATCACCCAACACTTGACGAGCAACAGATCCCTCTTGGTCCATTGCATTAGCAGCTTCTTGTAAAGTACGTGCCAAACGCTCTTGTTTGGAAACATCTTCAGCTGTACTACTTGGTCCTGATGGTAATTCTTGTTTCGTCTTGATACCCCAATAGCCACATTTTAGGATAGCAGCCAAAGCCAAATGAGGATTAATGTCTGCACCTGAAACACGCTACCAAACAACATTTAGATTTATATCTGTGCACATAGCATAAACAAAGATGCCTTACCATTTCCATTCTTGTAGAATTACCAGATGCAATGACACGTACTGCACTGTGACGAGAATCCATACCCCATGAAACACTTACAGGTGCCCAATAGTTTTCCACAAGTCGTTTATAACTAACATCCAACATGAGTGCTGCAAATCCTATTTTGAACGACATTACCTGTTTACAGTAGGTGCTAAAATGGCCAAAATACTAGGCAGTCCTCTCAACACACCAGCCAAGAACCAAACACCATGTTGAGTCAATCCAGGCACATCACTTGGTTCACCCACAGCAAACACATTGTCACCCTTACTGTTCTTGAGACTGAAATGCATATGGCCTGAGCAACCAGGCTGATCACCATAAGGTTTGGCCATGAACGATGTCATGACACCATGTTTTAAACCGATCTGCTTCATGGATGTCTTGAACAATGCAGCACGATCACCCGCTTCTTTTGCCTCTTGGTAAAGAATGGCAGCTTCAAAGACACCAGGACCTGTTTCTGTATGCCAACTTTCGACATCGACCTTGAATTGCTTGAGCCAGTCAAATGAATTGTAATAGAATGCTTGGTTCTGTAAAGGACGCAAGAGTGAATAGCCACACATGCCCACAGTCAAAGGTTTAGGTTGACTGTATTCTTTATCAGCTAGACTCTTTGCGGTCTCTAAATTATGAAATGGATTAGACGCTGTGTACGCATGATGAAGAAGACTTACCCTGAAAGCAAAAGAACTCAAACTCAACACCACAATAAGGAACTATACCCATTTGTTTGAAATCATCAACAACACCTGTAAGCAAACTTCTAGGACAGCAGTACAATGGCTTATTGGTGGTAGGATGATAGAGATGAACAAGGAAGAAAGGGATGTTATCTTCCCACGGAATACGACGATAAGAAGCCAAATCAATCTTGGCAATCAAATCAAAATATTGACAATCTTTTCCAGCAAATTCAATAGATGTAGTGTAAGTGTTGTCCTGAATATCCCAGCCAAAGATAACAGAGCAGAAACCTGTTTTTTTTATGAGCTATTTGATCACGAATTGACAATACTAACCAAACCCGTCTTCAATGACCTGCAGAAACTTATCTTTATGAATGATCTTGCCACGTAGTAAACCATCAATATCAACAGCGGCTACTTTGATCTTGGTATCATTTTGCAAGAGATCCTTTGCATTGTCAAGTGTAAGTGTTTCTGTCATTGTATTTTCTAGTAGTAATAATAATAAGGAAAAGAAGGGAAGAAAAGAAAGAAAAGGTACATTCTCACTTTTATTATTAGTTTATGCACGACTACGTTATCTCATCAGCAGCCAATGAATGCCGATAAATACTCAGAAAATAACCGCAGTCACTTGGAGAGTACCATCAACTACAAGACCGTTAGAGAGGTGTCTTATGAAGATTATCTGATATTAAATTAAATGAAATCATCATTTCCTTATTTATCCCCAGGATAATGCATAGGTCTAAATTTGGAGACTTGTTGCTGCTTATCATCCATGCTGATAGAACTGTCATCAAATTTACGCACTCTTCGATTTAGGAATTGCTTGAAATCATCTTCAGTGTAGTATTGACTGAGTTTTATGGAAAAATGCGGGGAACGTTCTACCGAACAAGATTGTAGAGAGAGATCAACAATACCAGAGCTGACAATTGGTCATGAGACATAATTTTTTTTTTTTTTGTAAGGGAGACTTGCTCCAATTTTATTTTAAGTCCTTTAGACGTCAAAAGAGTGGAAGAAAAGACTGTGGTATTATAAGAACTAGACTAAGGAATGGGAAATGAGCCTGTGGTAGAAGAAATTGAGAAAAGAATAAGAGTTTAAGAGAGCTTGATAGATACTTGAAATGGAGAGAACATCATGAGTAGTGAGAGAGGAACTAGAAAGGAAAGCGGAGGAGAGAATTTACGGTTCATAATCAAGGCGGGATTCATCATGCAGCTTATTTGCTAAGCGGAAAACTGTCTTGGTTATAGTTTTGGAGAGGAATGGGTTTTCAGAAAAAACAGATTGCCAGTGAGCTTGCCAGAGGGCTAGAGCAGTGCATGCAAAGATTTGGAAGGTACTTAAGGAAGGAAAATGGAGGAGAGAAACACGAGGGATAACAACCCGAAGGAGGAGGACTTGACGTAGGAGATTGACCGAAGGTGCACGGATGTTGGGATTGATGTACTTGGAGAAGACATGAGACCAAACATCATACTTGGTAGGGCAGAGGAAATAAAAGTGATCAAAGGTATCAATGGAAGTAATGAGATTTGAAGGACAGTGGATACAAAAGTTATTAGGAACTGTATGGGGCATAAGACGATGTAGGTGAAAACGGTTGTTGACTTTGTTGTGAAGCATCCTGTAGAGGACATTGCGAGCAGGGAGAGGGATCTTGAGAGACCAAAAGCGTTTCCAGTTAGGCGATAGGCGGGGATGAGACATAATTGCCTCCTTGTTCTTTACGGAGATACAGTCCCTATTCAAGCAATAGAAAGCACCTTTCATTGTTCCTATTCCCTTCTCAGTTCTGTTCACTGGGTGGACCAATTTCTGGAAACAAAAAGATACAAGTCTGGGATGTACTATATTCGTTTGTAATGCATGCAATACTTGCGCTCCCCAGTAGCTTCTGCTTCCATTTTCCTTCATATCGTCTATGTCCTTTTAACCTTGAGCCTTGATCTACAACAAATAAACAAGCCTTTGACTTCTTAGGACCTGTTCAAAATGACACAATAAATACCAATCGCACGCTGTTATGAGTAGTGATTACCTTCTTTTCTTGATTACAGATTTTTAGACGGATTCGGGTATTCTGCAGTTCGTTCCTTCCGATAGCATTGGCTCTTTTACTAGAAGCATAACAATCACGTAATTCTTTTCTATGGCTTAAATGAACTTTGTATTTTTTTCTAAACTTTGCAGGACATTGTAAGCTATTTTCAGAGAGAATATAACAACTAATTTACTTAGAAATTCATTATTCCAAATATTTCACATTATGCATATTGAACATTGTTTGTAGTAACGAGTGTGAAAAGGTATTCATTCATATTGATGGTTATCAGCATAGAGGTGACCTTATAAACAACCACACTTATAGTCCTAAATATCAATAGGCTCTCTTGGCTTGAGATTTACAGTGTTCAGTTTCACGCGTCAAAAAAAGATACTGTATTTCCACCGTCAATTGGCCACTACTGAAAATTTTGGTCGCTTCTTTAATTTCAATTGGTCGCTTTTTTATACTTCAATTGGTCACTTTTCTGAACATCAATTAGTCTTTCTTTCT
The DNA here is from genome assembly GCF_025201335.1 of Gilbertella persicaria. NCBI lineage: Eukaryota > Fungi > Mucoromycota > Mucoromycetes > Mucorales > Choanephoraceae > Gilbertella > Gilbertella persicaria. The sequence continues at coordinate 159,845 of NW_026251999.1, forward strand.
ATAGATTGATCGTGCGTTAACTGTTTTATTGCAACTCTTTTCGTTAATCAACTTGTAAATGGATTCTAATATAACATTTTATTGCGAAGATGGAAGAGGAAACTTTTTTGACGATAAGAGTAACGAGGCAACAGCGTATGATGAAATTCCTTCTTTTCGCCTTAAAAAATAACAGATCTCAAGAATCTTGTTAAAAACAACACTTATTCAGAATTGCACACATCCGGAGAAACAGCTGTTAGCATGGAAGAAATAACAGTTAAAAGAAAGAAAGAGAAAATGAATATAATACATACACAGAAAAAGATTGGTTGTTATATCTTTATTTCGTTTTTCAAAAAGGTATGAAGCATAAGCAAGCCGTGGAGACTGCCAACGTCAACCAACATACAACACGAAAATGGAAGCAGAAGTATCAACAGAACTTTGAAGAGTATGTGTCTTATAAATCAACAAACCTTGTGCCTTTTCGTCCTGTGAGCCAACTAGATGATAGACACAAAGATTACTTGACCAGCTTTTTTGATGAAAACAAAAGGACAACTATCGAAGACGCCGTCAACAGCTTGATGCAAAACTTCGCGGGTCTTCAGATAAACCCCCCCCCCAGGGTAGCAGAATTCATGAAAGAAGAATATAATCTTTCTATTAAAGTAGTTTCTAGACATTCCATCGAAAAAACGGGCTGTTTGGATAAAGGAGTGGTTAGAGAAGGGGATGGTTTACCTTCAGAATCGTGTGTTTATAGATGAGTCAGGATTTGACATCAATATGACCCGTGGAAGAGCTTGGTCAACACGTGATGAACCAGCTACCGTAGAAACACCCTCAGGAAGGGCTACATCTCATACAGTATTGGGAGCTATTCCTTCCGTAGGCGTGGTAAATGTATCCATGAGAGAGCCCAGTAGCCTAAAGAGAAGAAAAGTGGTCGGAGCAACCAAGCGTAAGGCACCTGGTGATAAACTATCAGTACCTAACGGAACTACTGGTTCTCATTATATGCATTTCATTATCGACACAATGGATATCATGGACATGTTTCCAAGTATGCATGGATCTCACATTGTTATGGATAATGCTCCTATACACGTTCCTGCTTTGATTAGTCCTTTAATCGAAAGCCGCGGTTATATTCTGGTTTACCTTCCTCCTTATTCGCCAGAACTTAGCCCTATCGAAAATTCTTGGTCTATTGTTAAGTCCAAAGTTAGGTGTCATGCATTGAGAGACACATAAACTCTGACCAAAAGAATAATTGAGGCTTGTGAAGAAGTTCCTCTCCAACATCTTCAAAATTTTATTCAACATCCTGTAAATTTATTTCATAAGTGCTTAAAGAAGCTATCTAACTCAAATTTATTGCTCACTGAACAGAAGACATTATTGATTTATTTCAGTAAGTGACCAATTGAAATTTAAAAAGCGACCAGAATTTTCAGTAAAGTGACTAATTGATGGCAGAAATACAGTAGATGAATAATCCTTCAATATCGAATAAGACACTTGAATAACTTTTGGCTGACAGTGATTACTAATTTTTTTGGGGTCATCATGTTGAAGAATCTTGTGCCTGTGAAATAACCTGATGTTTTATGGTTTTTTTTTTTTTTTTTTTTTTTTTTTTTTTTTTTGGTTGTTACTTGAGATTTAGAAAGCTTTTATTGGCTTTATCGTAGATATATCATACTGTGTTAGCATTTTTCTTCCAATAAAGTGTAGAAGTGTATTAACCATCTATATATGATAAATGTATTCCTGAGAAAAGCAGAGATGTTGTGATAGTATGTCCTTTATTGCAATCCGAAAAAAAAAAAGACATTATTCAGCCTAGGTTGAACCCTGAAGGTAGTCGATTTGATAGAAGAAAGTTGACAAAATATCCGGGCATTTAAAAAATGTATATGTCTTATCAGCCAGTCATTGAGCGGCGAAATTAAGTTCTTTTTAGGTAAATTTCAGATTACAACGGTACAATCATTGATCCCTCTTAAACTAGCCAATGATAAGGCAAGCACATCCCAGATACTCCACCTATTTGTCCTTTGTTACACAAGTAAATTTATAGGTTAAAACTCTTGTCACCTCTTTTTTTCGCTCTTTTCTTTTTTTCAGTTTCCTATTCCCCCCCACTCTCTTAATATGACTACTGTTTATAGTTTGGAAGAAGTTGCAAAGCATAACACTAAGGATGATTTGTGGATGAGTATCCATGATAAGGTCTATAACGTTACCGAGTTTGTTCAAGAAGTAAGGCACAATATAGACCTAAAAGTTTTTTTTCTTACTTTTAATTGTATAGCACCCTGGTGGTAAGTAAATAATAGAAATTACACGTGATGTGATTCATGACACCACTTCCCTTCTTTTGTCTTCAGGTGAGGAAGTCTTGCTTGATGAAGCTGGTGAGTAATACACAGCATGAACAATCCTGTTTAATTTCTTGGATATGTAGGTAAAGATGCTACTGAATCATTTGAAGATATCGGACACTCAGATGAAGCCCGTGAAATTTTGGAAAAGTATTTGGTTGGTCAGTTGGATGAAGCTGTAAGTAAATCCAGGTTCAAGGAACACGACTAACTCTCGACTAGTCCAAGAGCAAGACTCACAAATTCAATGTCATTCGTGCTGGTGAACTTCCTGAGCCCAAGAAGTCCTCTGGATCGTAAGTCTTTCATTTTTTTTTTGTTTCTATTGATTGATTCACTCTTTAGTTCTCTTCGCGTGATTATTCCTGCCCTTATCGTTATTGGCGCTATTGCTTACAAATATGTTCTTGCTCCTCAATCTCATTAAATAAGGATTTTATTTGTATATTTGTTTTTTTATGCATATGTTATTTAAAACGATAAATATGTTACCTATCATTCCTTTCTTTTTCTTTTTCTTTTTCATTTTCATTCAATGGGAGCAAGTAAAAATGGCCATGTTTCAGCTCATATCGTTTTACATCAAATTTCATTTTTATTGACTGGTTTATGTACTACACTTGGTGTACAATGGCTGTTTTATAGAGGAGCAGCAAGTAAAAATCAACCAAAAATGTTCCTTCAGCTAATGATTATTTAGCATCCATGAGTTTTTTACCTCAGTTATCTTCTTATACTGGCATGTTGCTTGTTGGACTTTTTATACCTATTCTCTTGAAAAGAAAAATAACGGCTTACCATACTCTGTTCCAAGAAGAAGAACAACAACAACAACAGGTAAATAGATAGGGAGTAGCACATGTGTGTATTTACCTTGAATGGTAGCTATCAAGCAGTTTGTTTGTACAGACAGGAAATGATAAACTCGACGAAGAAGGACTTATTTGCCATGTATCTATTATCAAACTATCAGTATTGGAGATCATTTCCAGCTTTACACTCATGATAGGATTTTCCATTGTTGGAAGTGGTGTAAGTAAATATCTATATTGGCAAAGCGTTTAACAATACGACAAGATGTATCAAGTCATCTACAGTAGTGTTGTTGTCTGGTGTGCTATTTTGACTTGGTTGTTTATGAGAAGATCACTTTCAGGTGTTCAATGGATTGCTATTCTAGGCACTAGTTTTGGACTTGGCCTAAGTTCGCTTGATAACTTTTATCCAAAAGGACCACCTGTGCAAATAAGTGCAGATCAAGGTATAGTTCTAGCGCCTTCAAGCCAGACATTGTTTCAAGGTACCCTAATGACCTTGGCTGGTACTTTTATTTCAGGTAATGTCTTGAGGAGTTGTGTTTTTTGTTGTTTGTTTATAAAATGTATATAGCGTGTATCTATGTGTATTCTGATACGGTTCTTTCTAAGAACAAGTTACAACCATTGCCTGCTCGTGTGTGTTATTGGATAGGTGTTTACACTTCTCTTTTTAGTTGGGTTTGGATTATGGCTTATACACTTCCTCGAATTGACACTGTTATTCATGTGGATGAGCATGCTTCTACTACACACATCGTTTTAATGTACTTGGTAGTCACTATGGCGAGTGCACTTCATTCTTGGAATTATTATGAATTAATTGAATCAACAGGCAATGTAAGTTGATCCTGCACATATTTTTTTCTTATTCAACAATACTACTAGGTTGCTACAGGTATTTTACAAGGTCTAAGAGCAATTCTAGTGTATGGATTAAGCCATATTTGGTTTTGTGAAGAAGATGAAGCCCAATGTAAGTGTGATATGCATGTATTCACGTATACTCAAGATGTTTAGGTTTTACCACATCAAAAGGATGTGGATCTTTCATTGTCATTAGTTGCGTTTTGTTATTCACACTTGGTAAAAAAGAAAAATAATGTGCAGCCGATTGGAGACTCTGGATGGTAAAACTATTTTATAAAAAATGTCACCCAATGTACTATGAAGACCATGGATAGTTGTCCATTTGCATTAGTCTAGCACGTAATAGAAATACAGGCAAAAACAAGGCGAAAGAAAAACTCTTTCCCCAAGCCTATACGAAAATCAAATAATACGATGTACTATCATATTCGTATCCCGAACAAAGTTCTATCACATTTGCGCGTCTAATGTGAGTCGGGAGCGCGGGCTCAGAAAATTGAGATGTCATTTGGATTACCTGGTCGCCGACTTGTGGTCATCCCCGAGAAACAGAGCTTGAGAAAAATAAGGTTCTATTTAGGAGACATCAACACCGTATGGGCTTGCACAGTAAAGCTCATTTTGAATAGATTGTTTTAGGAGGGGGGTTGAGAGAAAAGGAATTTTATTTTTTTCTTTTAAATTTGTTTCGTTAGACCTGCAATAGACGTTCAACTTAAACAGCACTATCTTTAAAGCTCCAAATAAAAAGAACTTTTTTGCTAACAGTTTGGAGAATAAATATGGCAAGCTATATAGACTATGCAGGGCCTAAAAATTAACCAGTTTTATGTCAAAAGAGCAAATATACAAGAATGGAAGCATTGGAAGTTATTGGAAAGGATATCTAGAACGCCGAAAATCGACTGAATGACGAACTCGTTGGTAAGGCTTTAGACAAAAAGTGATAGTTTCTTCCCCCCCCCCAAATGTAATCATGTTTTATGTTCTAGTATATAGGTGACATTGAGTTATTTTAGGTGTAGGGTTTAATTATATTATACAAATAGATTTCAGATAAAGAAAATAATTTCCATCACAAAACACCTAATTACGAATATTTCACAATTCGACACTTAAACGAAATAGACTCGTATGATAATAATAATAATAAACTTCGTTGGTCTAGAAAACATGCAACTTCGCCTTAAACTGAAGTTAAAATAATGCTTTCCCCAGAGAAAATAAATGAAAGAGAACCTATGAAAAACTGGCGCCTTTTGATTTCCTCTTGTTTCTTGCACGTTTGTACTCCAAGGGGGCGTGGGGGTAAGATTATATGCGTGTGTGTGAGTATGATCGGGAACAATAGAAAACCTTATTTGTCAAGTATAAATCTATCCTATTTTTTTCTATCTTATTCTCTTTTTTTCTTTTGTTATACAATACTCATCATGTGGATGGAAAATACTATGACTGATTTACAAAACACAAAACAACTGTTGGGAGTTACAAAGCAGTTGTATATTGATCATTACTCAGAAGATGATGATGCTACTACTATTACTACTACTGGGAAGACCTTCAGTACAGACCATCATTCTTTTGATTCCCCCTCTATAAGCAATGATGAAGATGTGTTCTTATTTGAAGAGTCAATGAAAAACTCAGAAGATAACAGAGTATCTCGGTATCAAAACACCTATTTCATGGATGGTGGAAATCGTTTTATTTCAGTAAGTGAATATTTCATATCTTTGCTCTTTACTGACTTGTTTATAGTTACCTATGCTCGGTAACACAAGCACGAAAGCTGCATCTCATATTTCAAGAATGTTTGAAGACTGGCTACAGAATAAGCTTTATCATCAAAGTGCCAATGAAAGTCTATTAGATAGACTACCTATTTTAGAAGACTCGGTTGAACTCTTGACAGAAGACATTATCAACAAACTAAAATCCCGTCAATCAGTGAAAGGCCTGATTGGCCTCTCTCGTGTCTTGATCAAGATTCGCACAGGCCATGTTTACACATATCATCAACTGGATCAACCTTTGATTACTGCTGACATGGAGGACTTCTTTCAACAGTTTCCCTTGTTTGTGGAAATTATTATTTATACGATGCCTAAAGATTTAGATCAATCTACTGATAATATTGAGTTGCTTTTAACTGTCGAAAACATCACTATTAACCCTTCTGATCCTTATCATATCAAACAAGAAATCTCATTAATCGCTTAACTTCATACCCCTTTCATTTCCGTTTTATTATAAAATTGTTTATTCTGAATCAGAACCATAATCTGCTAAAGAAGCTACAATAGATTCACTATCGTTTGGTTTAGTCTTTTTTAAGACTATCTCTGGTTTTTTTGTTTGTTGTTGTTGTTGTTGTTGTTGTTGTTGTTGTTTTTGTTTGGTGAAAGGGTTTTGACTATAAAATGGATCCAGCTTTAGTCTAGTGTGTACTCGAGCTATTTGACTTAAATCACGCTTATTTGACTCGCTCTTTTCAAAAAGAGACGAAACAGCTGTCTGTAATCGCTTTTTATCAAGTAATTCAGATGAAGCATAACTAGTTGTTTTGGCTGCAATTTCATCGCTGGGTATCTGTGGCAATAACTCAATGGTTAAAGAATGCTTATCACGCACTTTGTCTGCTTCTTCTTTTGCTAGTTTATCTCGTTTCTTTTCTTCTCTAAGCCGCTTTCGTAATTGTTGTGATTTTGTATAAGGATCTGCCCATTGAGATTGATTTAAGTTCTGTAGCTGTGTCAAGTGCGGTGTTGCATTCTCCAGTGTTTTTTTATCAGCGATCCCATGCTCCAAGCGATACATGGGGTCATTTTCTAGTTTCTCCTTGACTTGTTCATCTGGTCTTTTGTTTAGAAGGATTGACCAAGATACAGAGATACACATTTACCTTGTAATTTAATAACTTCTGTATCCTCCTCATTCCATTCTTCTACTTTCTTTCTAGCTCCACTGACAACAACATATTGTGTGTTCTATACAAGCGTTAATTTTAAGATGCTTACCGCTTATAAAATACCTTTGGATCTGTATGAATCTCAATCCAATTGCTGCATAAATGACAGCGCATTCTGAACTGAAGAATAGGTGTACTATAATAGTTCCCAATCCTTTTCTTTTCAGCATTGTAGCGAACACCTAGTCTATTAAGTTTGGATTCTGAAGACTAAAATCATTACCTTGACCAATATGATTATCACAACCCGTACACCAAATATTGAAGGGTAACTCAAATCTAACCGATCAGAGTGATCAGCAAACATGAACCAGATCATGTATATGAATACCTAACAATCAGAATACCCTGATCGAGCTTTCTTGCTCTATCGCCCAAGGCATGCTTGCCATAATGTGTATTGATCGAGCCCTAACATGTTATTTGTTAAACTGGATTAACTCAACCATGATTTACTTTTTCAGGCGTCCAGTCAGGAGGATAATACTTGTTAAACGGTTGCATAACACGTAGTTTATGAAGAAGATGAGAAAAAAAAACAAGCAGTCTACATCGAACTATTTCTGCCTCAAAATGAAGCGTTTATGCCTTCTTTTTTTTTTTTAAGAAGTCGCTGAGTGACCATCTACGACATATTATAATACTCATAGAAAGTAATAACTATGAAAACAATATATATTGATTCAATGGTGCTGATATCACAGAGTGTATTCCATCACCCAGCCTATATTATTTAACCTATAGCACTCTTGTCAAACTAGATTGATAAAATTAAAATGACTACTTTTCTTAATAAAAAAAAGCCCATCTTCATTATTGAAATACACTGCTGAACTGCTTTATAAACCTCTTTACATCAAAGTACCAACCTTATCTTGATACAAAAGAATATTTCAAATCGAGATTGTTTGTGACACAAGATGATTTCATTATTATTTGTACAGAAAAATGATGAAAATATGATGTTTATTTACAAATTTAGTTCTTTGATTTAGCAAGAGCCTTTTCAACTCGACTGCGATAATCGGGATCAGCGCGCTCAAACATGTTCATGGCCTTATCTACAATTTCTTGCTTACAAACAGCCAATTCTTCAGCAATACTATCGGCCAAATCATTCTTGTCTTCGTCGCTCATAAGACGATAAAGATTACCAGGTTGGACAAAATCATCGTCAGTGACTTGATAACTGAAGCGACCTGTCATGCCTTCGATTTCTTCAGGGGCAAAAGTAGAACCGATAATGTTGTTTTGAACAGGACCACCCATGGAATTAGGACCATAGTTGGGAGCAGATCCGCCATTATCTTCCACAGCCATGAAGCCATCACGCTGATAGTTATTGACGGGCACGCGAGGACGGTTAATGGGGATTTGATGATAGTTCACACCGAGACGGTAACGATGAGCATCAGGATAAGAAAAGAGACGGCCTTGCAACATACGGTCAGCAGAGACATCGATACCGGGAACCATATGAGAAGGTGAGAATGCAGATTGTTCAGTTTCTGCAAAGTAATTTTCAGGGTTTCTGTTTAAAGTAAATGTACCAACAGGAATAAGAGGGTAGTCCTTGTGTGGCCAGACCTTAGTGACATCGAAAATGTTCCATTTGTACTTCTTGGCGTCTTCAGGCTCCATCACTTGGAAGAACACATCCCAGGAAGGATACTCACCGCGCTCAATTGCTTCAAATAGATCTCTGGTAGCATAATCAGGATCGGAGCCTTCTAGTTCTTTGGCTTGTTTGGCCTTTAAGTTCTTGCTGCCATTCTTGGCCTTAAAGTGCCACTTGAAGTACTTGAACTTGCCTTCGTTATCAACCAACTTGAAAGTGTGGGATCCGTAGCCATGCATGAAACGGAAACCGTCAGGAGTACCGTAATTTGACATAAGGATAGTGACTTGATGCAGCGATTCGGGAACAGAAGTATAGAAATCCCATTTGGCTTCAGGGTTCTTCAAGTTGGTTTGAGGATCACGCTTTTGTGTGTGAATGAAATCGGGGAACTTGGAGGGATCACGGATAAAGAAAACAGGAGTATTGTTACCAACCACATCGAAATTGCCTTCCTCGGTATAGAACTTGAGGGAGAAACCACGGGGATCACGGGCAGTATCAGCGCTACCCTTTTCACCACCTACAGTAGAGAAGCGAGCAAACATAGGGGTCTTTTTACCAATGCCATTAAGAAACTTGGCCTTTGTGAGATGAGATACATCATGTGTGACAACTACGACATGTTAAAAGAGCCCTTTTTTTACTGCAGTTATTACTTACCAAATTCACCATGAGCACCAGCACCCTTAGCATGAACAACACGTTCAGGGATACGTTCTCTATCGAAATGAGAGATCTTGTCAATCAAATGAAAATCAGAAATGAGAATGGGTCCGTTGACACCAGCAGTAATGGAAGTCTGGTCATTATCAACAGGGCAGCCGTTGGAAGTAGTCAAGATCTTGTTAGACATAATGCGTAGATTAATAATTTATAAGAACAAAAAAGAATAAATTAGTACCATTAATTCAATCGAGATCTTTTATAACTTTCCCTGTGGTTTCACAAAGACTTGTTGAATTGGGTAATGTCTTATGCAAAGTTCATCCTGTCCAATCGTACATAATATGACAAAGCAAAAGTGACGTATATGTCAATATAGGGTCTGATGCTTTGAATATAATATTTTAACTTCAGATTAAGACGATTTTGCATTTTTTTTAGGCTAATTAGATTTGTTGTTTAAGACAAACTGACGTGCCTGATGGAGGGCAAAGTAGGAGACATCAAATCCTTAAATAAACCATTACTTTACGAAATGTTTAAACCAATTAGCTTTTGAAGGCCAACATATTTATATAAAGGCGGCTACTTCTTGGGAGAACAAGGTATCTCTTGATGCATTGCTCAAAATAGGCGCGAGATTAATCAATACTGAAAACGACATTACCACAACGGAAAATGCAAAAGAAATTCCCGGTAGTGCAAAATATATTTGAGATATAGTCAATAGAATGGCGTCGATGCTTACAGATTTATAGTTAATCTCTAACGTACAAGAGAATATTTTAACTTCTTCTCCTTTGAAAATGCTATAATTGACTCAGAACAACGTAAATAAGATCTGAAAAAAAGGGCTAAATGAACTGCAGTGCTTATTAATTTTGTTTATATACTATGTTTACTATTACTTTTTTCTTGTTCTTTTTTTTTTTAAAAAAAATGTTCATGTATACCAATAGAAGTAGAATTAAAAAAAAAAGAAGGCGCATGATAGTATGACTCATGATAAAGGCACGACATATGAGCTCTGAATGTTAAAAAACAACTTTTGTTTATTTTTACTCGAATTTGCTTGGCACGCAATAGAGACACTGTTTGTATGCATAAACAATATTCTGCCGATAAATAGAAAATCTACTACCATAGATGGTCACATCTGTTTTACAACATATTGTGTATTGCATAAAGAACAAAATTCATTAGATAAAATCAAACTCCTTACATGCTTCTCCTCTCACACCCCTTTATTTTTTTAAAGAGTGTTTATCTCCTTCTCTTTATTTTTTTTCTTTTTCCTTTTTCTGTAAGCAATGCCAAACCAAAACTCACTTCACAAGTCGCTCATAAATCATACCGAGTCAAACGCGATACGAATAAGTCTTCCTTCTTTCTATCATGAAAATGTTACAGAACCAAATGAGGTAAAAAAGAAAAAGAAAAAGAAAAAGGTCCTTTCTCTAGTATGTTCAACTTGAATAGAGCCACTCTATTCTATTTACTCGCAAAAGATCAGCCACTTATGACCCAAATAGTACATTTGATCCACAAAAAAAGGCTCGATCAGACGATACAGTACTTTGTGAACCATGCGTCTGGGCAAATCAGATCGAGAATTCAAGCACATTAAATGCACTATGGCAACTCCCTTCCATGATTCATGCGTTTGATCTTATCCCACACAACCACAAGACGTATCTTTTATTTCAATTACTGAAAAGGTCCTCAATAGACACACTTCAGTTTGTCAATGCTATGATTATGCCTATTCTTAAGCGCGATTTCTTATCCACATTGCCCCTCGAATTATCAAAACATATCACAAGATGCTTGGACCCTTTTTCACTTGCTAGGGCTTCTTGCGTATCTAAAAAGTGGAAAACAATGATTGATAGTGATGATGAATTATGGAAGACATGGCTACTGCAAGATGGTTATTCACTTCATGATCCTATCCACCCTCTTCTCAAGACCACTAGCTACAAGACACTGTATGCACGACACCACACATTAAGACAGAATTGGCGTAAAGGAAGAGCACAAGAAAAGACGTTTCGTGGCCATGACACGTCTGTCGTCACTTGCTTGCAATTTGATGATGACAAAATTGTTTCTGGTGCAGACGATGCGTACATTAATATTTACGATACAGCAACAGGGAAAAAACGCATGACTTTAGAAGGCCATGAAGGGGGTGTATGGGCACTTCAATATGTGGAAAATACGCTTGTTACTGGTTCTACAGATCGCCGTGTCCATGTCTGGAATATGGAGACAGGTAAATGCACGCATGTGTTTACTGGCCATACATCTACTATTCGGTGTTTGCTCATTACAGAACCTGTTCGACAAGGCGGGCCACGTATGATTATTACCGGCTCCCGTGATGCCACACTACGCGTATGGAAACTGCCTGACGCAAACGACCAGCCATTTTCTGGTGATGCGGATGACGTGAACCCCTTTTTTATACAGTCCTTAATTGGCCATCGACAGTCCGTGAGAGCCATTGCTTCACATAAAAATATTATCGTCAGTGGAAGTTATGACAGTACAGTGCGTGTCTGGGATCTCCATACAGGCCACTCTCTCCACGTATTGGAAGGACATACACAGAAAGTATATACTGTTGTCATTGATTCAGATCGAAACAGGTGTATGAGTGGTAGTCTAGATTCAACCGTACGTGTATGGGATTTGAAGACGGGTCAGTGTCTATGGAGACTAGAAGGCCATACTGTTCTTGTTGGGCTATTGGGATTAACAGATCAATGCCTTGTTTCTGCAGCAGCAGATGCTGTGATTCGTATCTGGTCTACAGAAACAGGTGTTTGTTATCATGCTTTGTCCGGACACAGGAACTCGATTACATGTTTTCAACACGACAATCATAAAATCATTTCTGGTGCTGAAGGCGGGGTCAAGATATGGGATGTAAAGACTGGTAAATTCGAAAACGATTTAATTAAAGATGTGGATGTGGTATGGCGTTTGGGATTCAATGCACGCCGGTGTATAGCAGCAGTACAAAAGTAAGTTTTTTTTTTTTTTTTTTTTTTTTTTTTATTCATATGAACAGGAAAAACGAGACATCGTTTAGGATATTGGATTTTGGCATTCATCATCTGTAAAAGCGAAATTTGGCTGTGAATCAAATAAGTCAGTGCTGTTTCCAATTTTTAGTTGCAAGCACGTTTCCTAAAGATTAGATCAAATTGGCAATAAAACATTTATTAATTGTCTTCAAATCTTGTTGCTTCATGTTTGAAATAGCTTGTGCTTTTTTCATTGTTTATTTTGCATTTAAACAGTTGATAAGCAAAGAAAGGTTGAAGAGGCAAGCCTCTGTTTGACAAGCACAGAAAAAAAAAGTGAGAGAAAGAGAAAATGGTGCCTGGCATTTCTTTCTTTCTCTGTTGTCCGGAGTCTCAATGCTGCAAAAATAACAGAGTAAAAAAAAAAAAAAAAAAAAAAAAGGCCACTGTTAAATTAATTTATTCTTTCTTTCATCACCCTTTTTTTTTTTACAGACAAGACTGTATGATGCTCTCAAAAGCACCTTTAAGAAAGAAGCGTAACTTTAAGAACTTAACACTTCCAAACTCGCCTGTTGTGGTTGGTTCCCCACCATCATCTGCTTCTCTGAATGAATCAACAGACAGATCAGCCATCAAGACTGCTACTAATGACTATACTCAACTGTGTGACCAACTAAGTGAGCTGGAGATTGGTCTTGAACTACGATTGGATCTACGCCCTGAAGATTTTAAGTCAATAGATGAGCTTGGAAGAGGAAACGGCGGGACCGTATCAAAAGTGCTGCATATCAGAACAAATACAGTCATGGCAAGAAAGGTAGTTGACAATTGATCCAAATTGATACATTTCTAGGATACTCCATGGCAACAGTTACTAAGAAATTCTCTAGATTGTGCATATTGATGCTAATATGAATGTAAGAAAGCAAATAATGCGTGAATTACAGTTCATGCACGATTGCAATTCAAAACATATTGTAAGTTTCTACGGTGCTTTTATGAATGGAGGAGATATCTCAATTTGTATGGAGTACATGGATGCGGGGTATGTTTAAATTCCATTTTTATACTCTATTATTAATTTTAAAATAGCTCACTTGATCAAATCTATAAAAAACATGGTCCTTTTCCTCTAGATGTCTTGAAGAAAGTGGCGTATGCAGTAAGTTACTGATTGAGTCTCTACTAGTGATTTATGTCTCTGGTTAGATTGTAGATGGCTTAATATACCTTTATGACGAACATCGTATTATTCATAGAGGTAAGCAAAATATAGAGTGTGTGATATGAATAACACCCTATTAGATTTGAAGCCTTCCAATGTCTTGGTCAATTCACAAGGTCAAATTAAGCTATGTGATTTTGGTGTTTCTGGTCAATTGATCAATTCAGTAGCAGACACATTTGTTGGAACAAGTTCATATATGAGTGTAAATACGTTTATAACCAAATATATATGTTATATTTACTGTTTTTTTCTTAATATATATAGCCGGAAAGGATTATGGGGTCTCCTTACTCAGTCAAGTCCGATGTCTGGTCTTTAGGTATCACATTGATGGAATTAGCTTTAGGAAGGTTCCCTTTCCCTCCTGAAGGAACACCTTTGTCTATCTTTGAATTGCTTCAGCACATTGTACATGAACCTGTACCTGTATTCCCTCCCAACAAAGAATATCCTTCTGACTTGACAGACTTTGTTGCTTTATGGTATGGATATGTTTGTTTAGATTATGTTCTCATTTTGTTTATATTAGTTTAACCAAGGATGTTAAAGAAAGAGCCACACCCAATGATCTAATGGTAAGCAAACAAAAAAAAAAAAAAAAAAACTACATTCAGCATGTCACTCATTCTATAATAGAATCATCAGTACCTCGTCTCTGCTGCTACAGAAAAAGTAGATCTCATTAAATGGGCAACAAGTATTACTAATAAACAAGGAGTGTGAATAAAATAAAATAAAAAAAAAAGAATAATAATTAATACTTCCTAGTCGGATCATTTATCGACAGTTGGATATAAGCTTTTCTCTCTTTCTTTTTTCAAACTGTATAATTCCGAGTGATATACCTTTTTTTTTGTATGTGAATATGTCGCTCTGTTTATAATTATTTTCCTACATGGACAGCAATAAAATGAATACTGCCTACAATGTTTGTTAACAACATGTCTTTTACGATCCAAATTTGTACCAATTGTCAAAATAATTTTATGCAGGCAATAATAACATCTAGAGCGCAAAATTTTAAATTGATCCTGTACAAAATAAACACATACTATCAATTCATTTTCGTATAAATACCTCAATACTTCTTGGGTCAATCTGCTTTTTTTTTTTATCACAAACACATATATTCAAATGCAAATCTCTCTTTCATTGATTTCCGCTGCTTTATTGGCTGTTGCCGTTTCTGCTGCACCTGCATCTCAAGTTTCTGCTTCTGTTTCCGCTTCTGTTGATGCTCAAGCTGCTTATGCCTCTGTCATTGCCAGTATGATGGATGCCTCTGATGCTTCTGTTGCTCCCTCTATGATGTCTCGTAACATGATGGAAAAGCGTTGGTCTTGGAAGAAGGACGATGACAAGGATGACAAGGACGACAAGAAGGATGATGAAAGCGATAGCGATAGCGACAGTGGTAGCGACAGCGATGATGATGACCACAAGGGCTGGAAGAAGGATGATGACAAGGACTGGAAGAAGGATGATGACAAGGACTGGAAGAAGGACGATGACAAGGACTGGAAGAAGGACGATGACAAGGACTGGAAGAAGGACGATGACAAGGACTGGAAGAAGGATGATGACAAGGACTGGAAGAAGGATGATGACAAGGACTGGAAGAAGGATGATGACAAGGAAGACAAGAAGAGCTGGGGTTACGATGAAGAAGATAAGGACTACGGTTACGACAAGAAGGATAGCAAGAAGAGCTGGGGTGAAGAAAAAGATAGGGACTACGGCTACGGTGGAGAAAAGGACTACGGTTACGGTGAAGAAAAGGACTACGGCTACGGTAACAAGGGTGGCAAGAAGAGCTGGGGCTATGAAGAAGAAAAGGACTATGGCTACGGTGAAGAAAAGGACTACGGCTACGGTAACAAGGGTGGCAAGAAGAGCTGGGGCTATGAAGAAGAAAAGGACTATGGCTACGGTGAAGAAAAAGAATACGGCTACGGTAACAAGGGTGGCAAGAAGAGCTGGGGCTATGAAGAAGAAAAGGACTATGGCTATGGTAAAGAGAAGGACTATGGTTACCACAAGGGAGGTGAAAGCCATGCCAGCAAGTCTTGGGGTGAAGACTACAAAGACAACAAGTATGGTAAGGGTGCCAGCGAATGGAGCCACAAGGACTATGCTAGCAAGAGCTGGAGTAATGATAAGAGCGCCAAGACTTGGGGTCACGATGACAAGGAAGGCTATACATCTGACTCTGATAACAAGTCGAGCAAGCACAAGAAAGGAAAGAAGAATTCCAAGGTTATGTTCATCTGGCACAACGCTGCACCCGCAGAAGGCGTTGCACCCACAGAAGGCGTTGCACCCACAGAAGGCGTTGCACCCACAGAAGGCGTTGCACCTCTCGTAACTCTCACTGTTTCCTCTGGTACAAGCACTGTCTTACAGGTCGCTCAAGAAACTGCGTAAGTTTTTATTTTTATTTTGTTAAGAATTTCAATCTGAACTCATTCTCTTTATAGTGAAGTTATCGTTACTCAAACTGAGGTTGCCACTCGTCTTCTCGGTTCTGACTTCTTGACTGTTGCCTAATTTATTTCTTACTAGAAGATTATCATTTATTTATTGAAATCAGCTTTTATTTATTTCATTAAAAAAGTTACAAATTTGAATAAAGTATCTACATTAAAACCTTATCATCGCAATTATGCTTTCTTTTTCAAGAATGATTAAAGGAATGAACACTCTTTTTTTTCTTTTTCTAGCTGTATTAAAGTTCAACCTTTTTTTGTATGTAGCTAATACCGACACTAACAACATCATCTACGCTATTCATACAAAGAAAAATAAAAAGGACATTACCGAGTTTTGTCTATCACAGAACCTTAACCTATTCGTCCTTCACATGCATTATTTTCAGAAAAAAAAACAGAGCTATTTGCATGTGAAAAAAAAGTTCATAAGCTTTATGGTTGTTCCTTAACACAATAATGACAAAACAATGTGTACTATTCAAGCTCTCTTTCTTAAAAGACATTCTCTCTTGTTGTTGCTTAATGAATCTTTCTGAGTTTACTTTCTATTGAATAAATAATCATAGAATGATTTCTCTGGCATACTCCAATTGGCAGCATTTACATAATCTATCGAATCTTTGTCGCTTTTTGTAACATAATTAGTGTAGGCAGGGTGACAAATATATGTCATTCGACCATGTTGCTCATCATCATCTTGACCTATATAGACGTTTAAGTAAAATCAAAATTTGCTACGTTATACAGTACTAAAAGAATAAAGTCCATAATATCTACTCATGGTATGCAGTACATATCGCTCAAATTGGTTATTTGAGGCCACTTGTAGTTTGAGATAAGCATGTTCAAGTGCATAAAGATCGTTTAGCCACTGATCAATGAACTGGATCAGTTGAAGCTCGTAATTGGTGACCAAACTTTGTGAGATATGGGCTTTCTTTAGATCATGACGAACATGTCTTGAAAGTAATTGTGGTGTAGCATTCTTTTCAATCAAGTTCAATGTCAATTCTTGATCTTCTTGATCGAGTGACAAAGCAGTAATTGTTTGGTGATGTTTTCTAGGTTGATTTGTATGATAACCAGGAGGACGTAAATCCTCAGCATAAAGCACAGCAGAGGGGTGATCCGAAAAAGTATCTATCATAGTAAATATCGTTTGTTGTTCATGTTGATTTAGACATACTATTTGTCCAACGTTGTCTTCTACGACTGCCTTCTTTCCCAATAAGATGAGAATAGCGGGATTCTTTCTTTTGCTCATCGCTACTCTCAGGTCGCTTATCTTTATAGACCTTTGGTTTTTGTTGCTTTTCTGGTGCTGTTTCTCGACTTATACCCAGCAATTGAGCTCTCTGTTGCAAAATAGACTCCCAATGGGCCGTGGAATGAACAAAGATAACAGTAGATTGTCTGTGGATAGTCATGATAATACAGACAAAAGAAAAAGGATAATTGTTACCAGGTTCTGACTTTAAATCCAACGGAGAAAGCTTTTTTTTTAAAAAAAATCATGCCCGTCAAAAACAAGGCAGATTAAGAAAGAGGTACAGCAAAACCAGAAGAAATCACTGTCTTGGAAGCCTGCTGCTTAGCAACAAGGTTGTGTTTACTTGGTAAATAAACACGAAGCGCACAGGTAACAAGGAGAGGGGGGTTCAACATGTATCACCAGCAGTTAAATCACCGCCAGAAGAATGGCTCAATAAAAAACCATTTCTCCCTTTTTTCCTCTATTGTTTTTTTTTCGCTCAGCACAAAATCATGGGACAAGCCAAGAGTAGGGAACGACACGAAAACAACATTTTATCTAAAAAGACACACTGTAAATGTTCCCTTTATCAACAAACATAGTCTTACTTTTCTCTAGTTACAAAGAAAGAGATTCACGATCTCCGCCATAAAGTAGACTCTTCAACGAAATCAAGCAGATCAAGTATTACTCAAGAAGTGTTCAAAGAGGTAAATGCAACGTCTTTTGTTCCAGACTAACGCAGGTAACAATAGACAGTAAAGAAATATGTGCCTTCTGTTTCTTCCAATGATGACGCCTTCCTAGAACAACTCTATTCTGCATTCGGTGGAGACAATAACAATAGTCTTGATTTTAGTGAATTTGTTGATGGTCTTAGTGTTTTTATGAAAGGAACTCCAGAAGAAAAACTTACATGTATGTGTGTGTGTGTATGTGTATGTGTGTGTGTGTGTGTGTGTGTGTGTGTGTGTGTGTGTGTGTGTGTGTGTGTGTGTGTGTGTGTGTGTGTGTGTGTGTGTGTGTGGGAAAATGAGCATAAGATTAACATCTCTTTTTTTTTTTTTATATCAGTGTCATTTAAACTTTATGATGTAAATCATGATGGCTATTTGACAAGTGCTGAATTGGAAAGGGTCATGCTAAAACTAGTAAGTAAAAAGCTCAAGAAAAAACATATTGTTGATATATTTTGTTAGTCTGGTGCATTTTCAAATGAAGATAGAACTACTGAAATTAAAGAGATGGTTGAACATATGTTTAAAGACTTTGACATTGATAATGATGGGCGTTTGGTAAGTCACTGACTCAATACAAAGAAATGTCTAATCAAAGTGTAGTCTTTTGAAGAATACAAATTATCTGTGATGAAGGAACCCTTGATTGTTGATTTTCTCGAGCAATTTTTAGCAGAGCATCATCTCTCGAACTATCCTCGGGCACCTTCACGTGCAGAATCCATCCGATCTCATATATCAGCTACAAATGGCAATCGCTCTCCATCGTCATCGTCTAAACTTTCTGTTAGACTATCGCAGGCGGAGTTACTGGAATACAGTCATCAGCAACATCGCTTACCTACCAATAACAATAGTAACAGTGTTCCTGCTAGTCCCACTACAGTTGGGAGTGAAAGGAAACCTTTGAGTCGTCCTACAAGTATGACCAGCCTGGATGCTGCATTGACTGCCATGGAAATAGGTGATGCAAGAAAGCAACAAATATCACCTACCTTATCTAGTATTGTTTCTTGATGATTTTTCTATGTATAATACCTAGAAGCCTTAATTCATATTCTATATTCTCTCTTAATACACATACACCCACACACACCTATTATTTTACTATTGTTGTTATTATTACTATTGTTGTTATTATTACTATTGTTGTTATTATTACTATTGTTGTTATTATTACTATTATTACTATTATTACTATTATTACTATTATTACTATGATTACTATTACTATTATTTTAAACTATCTGCTTTACAAGAAATAGTATCAATTTGATGAATTATTGTACTTTTCCATTTTTTGTTGATAAGAAACATGGCATGTTCTAAACCTTTCATACTATAAGTATTGACATCATTCTCTAAAAGATATTGGTACACTTGATCACTGCCTACAATACCATCTTTTTCGGACAAAAAGACAGCTATATTCTGTAAAGGCACTTTTTGAGTTTGATCAACAAAATAGATAGATTCAAACCATTGGAAATGACGGGAAATATAATAACTAATGTACATTTCTCTGGATGCACCATAATGCAATAGATACTATATCACTTAGTCTAAAACCATCAAGGCATCAGTAAGCTTACCTCCATCAATCGTTTAGGCAGACGATGTACAAAATTAAAAGCAACATGGTGGTAATGCAGCAAGAAACAGATGGGATCAATCATCACAGTCCCTGCTACTGTATTTGAAGCCAGTTTCATGATCCAACTAGTGACAGCCGTACCCAGTGAATGAGACACATAGACAGCTTTGGTGTGACCAAATGTATGCAGCATGCGTGTGATTTCATCAGCTGTTTCTGCTGCTGTGGGTGCAGCATCTACCATATGCATAGCAACATAAGGAAGTTCGACCAAGAACACAGGTCGATCAAAATGGCAAAGGAGCTGATAAATCCATTCTGCATAACAAATCACTCCTGCACCAATACCATGAATGAACACAATCGGTGTTTTTGATGTTTGGGTTGATGGTTTACGATACCAATAGGTGATCTTGTTGATACCATCACTACAGGTGTTGTTCAGTAGACTATCGATGTATTGAAGAGGGCCACCCCATAATCCACTGATAGAATCATTCGAAGTAAATCCCCAACACCATTTCAAAAAGACAAGATTAAAGAGTTGTGTGGCTAAATAAACACTGATGTATACAACCAGAGGGCGGTGTATTGCGTGCACAGGGTCCAGGTTAAGTCGAATACATTCTAACTCAGTATTGAGACCATTGGGCAAGGTAGAATTGAAATGGGCTTCAGTTGTTCTGATCATCCAGTCAATTTCTTCAGCCCAGGCTTGATTTTGTTGTATGATTTCGACATGCTCATGCCAAAATGCCCAAGAAAGCCTATCAATGTAAACAATTAGAAATGTGTGTAACACTCAATGTGACAAACCATTGTGCCATATTGCCTCGACATATCTTGTCAAAAGTAGGATGTGTGTAGTCCTTTTTATAATAAAACCATCCCTCGCACCATGAAGGAAAATTCTTGATCGTCTTCACACAGTTCCAGAATAATGCTGTTCTTTCTGATTTGGTAAGCATTTTTTCAGGCTTGGTGATACGTTGTAATCTTTTTCGAGTAAGAATAAAATAGATATAAAAAAGACATTCGACCAAAGCCCAGAAACTAAAAAGAAGATGGAAGAACCGAGATTGAAAAAGAGCCATGATATCAGAGAATGGTACTTGCTTCCTTGTAGATGTCGCTGTAATATAAGCACAGGAACAAGGCAATATCAGAAGGGAGGACAGTAATAGGCCTTTTGAAAATGATTTTGGTTTAGAGAATATCATGTCTTGTAATAAAGAATAATAGAGCTGATAGCATATGTTTATATAATGTATGTTTATCCAAATGTACTTAAAGGAGTCTATAAATGCATATATTGAAAATGATAGATATATACAAAAGAGAAAAAGAAAAAAAAATGAATTGACACTTGTTTATTAAGGAGTTGAATGCAGAGCCAAAAAAAAAAAAAAAAAAAAAAAAAATTGCGACCCAGCTTGTCTCACATGTTGATGATTTCAATTCGTAAAAGTCAATTCTATTAAAAGTATTAAAAATAAAGAATCAGGTTGTCATAGTTTACCTCGGAGTCTTGCTCTTAAAGTATCTAATTCTGGTATAGGGCGGTTGAAATGATACTATAGACATATAAGTATCTAATATGAACTATATGCATTTACATTTAACTGAGAAGACACTCTTGGTACTACATTATCAAGAATAAAAGATACATTCATGGAAGCAATTGTCCTCTACAAGCATGTATCAGATCAAATGAATTTAAAATGATTATTACTTGCCTGATCTTTAGATAATTCCTTTTTGCGTGACTCAGCTATCATGGAACGCAAATAATGTTCAGTTAATTGGCAGACACTATCGATGACAGTCGAATACAGCTATAACATGATGAGCTATTTTGTTTGCCAAGTACTCCTTACTTGCCTGTAGTTTGGATAATAGGCAAACATCATTTGAAAACTTGACTAGAAGATTATAAAAGCTTACAACACTTGACGTAACTTTGACATCTGTGCCTAAGCCTTGACCAGATACAACATGAAAATTATCATTGCCCACAAATCTGGCTATTTTGTCCATGCTTCTCTTTTCATATGAAATCACTGTTTCTTTTACATTCTCAAGAAACAAATCTTCTAACAAAAACTTAAGATCAAGACCTACTTTTCTAAGCTATAACATAGAGTGAGCATACGAATTGACAAATTACGTTTCTTACGATAGAGCATTGTTCCAAAGTAGACTTAAAGCAGTCAGCAATCACTTGACAGCTTAAATGGCTCTGACCGAATACTTGGCGCTTGTAAATATCAGCATAAACTTCTGTTTGTTCTCGAACCCATGTTACGAATCCTAACAAAATAAGTGGTAGTTCATTTAGATATATCTTACCTGAAGCCATGTCATTCTGTTTAAATGAATCTCGATACCATTCACAAGTATTTCGAATCAAGGTAAACACAACAAGAGCAAGTTCACCAATGTATGTTGTGATATCACCCTCGAACACCAATTGTCTATGTGTTGCATAAGCTCACTTATGACGTAAAGCCACACATACCTAATTCTCTTCTTTATAATTAAAGTACGAGTGCCTAAGAAGACTTGACGTGCCTATCATCAAGATGAATACACCATTCTATACTGTTTTATTACCTTTTCGCTTTTGTCTAATCGCAATAACCAATTGACATAGCGCTGAAATTGTATTTTAGTTAACAATGTATTACTAAGATCTCGGCTGATAATCTGACTCAGAATGTCTGTATAATGTTCAATATTGTCCCGCGCTTCTCTCACAATAGGCAATGAAGCCGATGATGATATGACAATATGACGAGCTATAGACAAATAAGCAGATATTCACTATTGTTTGTAGATACCTTTCTCCAAATAAGCAACACTCTTTTCAAATTCTCTCAAAGCAATCAGTACTTCCATTTGATCAGGCAATTCAACAAGCCATTTCTCTTTATCATGATGAATACTGCCACTGCTTAAACTTGTAGGCTATGCTTTCCTTTTTAGTCCAGGTGTGGTTTAGACCCCCCCCTTTTTTTTACCTTACGAATATCTATCTGATATGAGTATAGATAGATGTTTTATTGACAACTTACCTGGTTGAGGTGTATCTAACTGTCTATCATCATTCTCTTCAATCATTCTTCTGTAGACATCTAGCAAGTCTAACTTGTCTTCTACTCTTTCCGAACGATAGATAAAAGTATCTGGGTATACAACAACGCGAAGAGCATTGGTCAAGTCTATCTTCTTGTCAGTGAACCCACAAACTTAGTTTCTGTGTACCTGAAGAGTCTTTAATGTCTGAAATAGTCAAATCCTGAATACCCCAACATTTATCAGCAACTAATTTGTGCCCTCTTTTGCGAGCCAACAATAAACAATCATTCAACAAGAACAAATGCACAGCTTGTCTCTGTTGAAGTGTCCTTGTGTTGACCTCATAAAAACCAACACATTCTCGAACAATGTGTCGATTCTGTGCTTGAGGAATAAACCTTTGAGATCCTTCTACATTTTCCCATAACGCCATGATTTGTGCATGATGAATACTGTTAATATCACTTGCCATCATTTCGCTCTTTTTTCTTTGAGAAGCAAAGATAGACTCTGTTCCTATGAGCTATGTTAATGCCTTGCATATTAGCTTTTTTGACTCACCTGCTGCAGAAGCATGTTCAGATGAATGAGTAGCAACCAAAAAGCTTTCCCATATCGACTTGAGCTCATTCAGATATTCTTTGACACTCAAGACATCGGCATCGAGGTTAGAGATCTCTTTTGAAATCGACACAAACTCTGTATAATTTCGATAGACATTGCGCTGTAAATCACCACCTACAAGATGTTTGGCGTCTGTTAGGGACTTGTAAAAACCTCGAATGCCTTCTTCATTCGTATCCCCCAAAGTTCGCTTGACAACTAAGATGATGTTAAGAAGCGAGTCAATCTATCTAGCTTATAGTTACATTCTTCTGGCTGTAAGTTTTCATCTGCAAACCGATGCAAATCTACTGTGATGGGTGCAGTAGGTGTTGTCATGGTTGATGCTGGAAGCGTTGTAAAAGACTTGGGCACATAGCCCGTTGCAATAGGAGAAGACACATTTGTGTTGGAGTTTTTATGCTTATCCTTACGCATGAAGTGATCCCCTCCAAAGCCTTTCTTTCGAAGACTGCCAACTGATTTCATGTTATAAGCTTGAAAGAAAGACGATAATAAACGCGGAAATTGAATGAATGCATATTGCTTTTTTTTTTCTTGGATTACATTCAGTCTCCTCTCTAGCCTAGATGGTATGTACAGATATATTTTAAAGAAGTGCTAGCATTGAAAAAGGCAAAACAAAATGTCCTTATCAAAACTGATGAAGTGAAGAACGAAGATGCACAAAATAATTAAAAGATGGATAACAAACTGAACACAAGACAGAAAATGGTAATGCGGATCAAAGCTTAGAGAGACATTCACTTAAAATAGCTTTAATATTTAGATAAGATTGAATGGTATTGTCAAATATGATTTTGTTTATAATGCTTTGAAGTTTGGCGTTAGTAGAGTGTCTCTAACGAAATTCTGAGTTTGAATTAATATGTTCATGTCAAGGGATTTAGAAATTCTTATGGCTCTTTCGCTTAATTATCAGAGTGATAACCGTAGAACCTCCCCACAAGGCAGTTCAACGTTGGATTCTAGTCATGATCCAGACAACCAATTGTCTTCTAATCAGTCCTTTAAAGACGCTCTTAAAGCTCAAAAACGACATATCTTTGAAGTGTCACCAAATGTTGAGAATGGTAGTTTCAAACCTCTCAACGCCTATTCAACTTCTCTGGAAGCTAAAGAACGAAGCTCCATTATAATCAACTGTGCTCAATTTTTGGGCATGGAGTTTAAAGACAAACCTTTACTCAAAATGTTACACTGGCAATTTCCTAAATGCCTTGGCCTTAAACCTAGAATGATTGGCAAGAACAAAAGAAAGGCTATGAAGCTTGGCTTCTCGACTGAAAACGCATGTAGAGACGCTTTCCTTAAAGAATTTAATTTGTAGTGAATGGAAAGAAAATTGAACTGAACAAGACCCTTGACCATTTTGCAATGGTAATCAACATTGGTATTTCTGAAATTCCTCTCATGGAAGAAGAAGTATTGAAGTCAACATTGATCAATACCTTTGAACGCTTTGGCGATATTTTGAACATTGGTATCTCCAAGTGCGCTGACTCCGAATGGTTCACTAGTCGCGGTTTTGCTACGATTAATAGGGATAAATTAAAAGCAACGTATGCAGCTGAGCTCACTCCCCAAGTGAGACTTGTAGGTTTTCAAGCAGTATTACTGAACACCGTTGGTCTCAAATGAAGCCTATTTGCACTGGCTGTCATACGGACGAACACATCCAATTTGACTGACCCAAAAGAGTCAGAAATATATGCTTCCGCTGCAAGAGCCCTAACCACTTGCAAGTCAAATGCCCTATGGCACCTTGGAATCGTGACCCTCAAAACAAACAAAACAGGAGGAATGTCCAAAAGTAGAAAGTCTGGACCTGAAGAGGAGTCAGATATGACAACTGGCTTTAAAAGTAACAATGCTGCAGGAATTAGACGAGAAATCAATTTGCTCGAACTACTCAAGAAAGATCCAAAGCCACAGGCAGTAGAAAGTGAAACGACTGTTATGGAAAAAGTAATAGATCCAGAGAAAAAAAGCCTAATGATGAGTAGATGTACTAGCGAATCAAGCCAGCCTATGAAGGAACCTGTTCCTATTAAGTTAGTTTCTACACCAAGAAGCTCTAGAAGTCAACAAACCAGAAAGCTGGACGATATTATCACTCGCAGACACTCATTCTACTCGACTAGTAAAGAGAAAATTAAAATAAACAGGACAATTACAAAGCGTAACTTGGAAGACGCTCTCTTTCCTGAAACAAGATAATCTTTGACTCTAAATACAAAAAGACTCAGCAAAAACATTAAAAGTGAAATTGTTACTCAAATGTCTTCTCCTTTTCCTGACAATGATGGGGAGAAAATGAATGAGCTGGACTAAAAGCTTAAAAAAGATGAATACATACAAACACTTGCACATTAAAATAGGCTCTGTCAACTGCAGAAGCTTATACATGCACACTAACCAACAAACCACAGACGATTTTATTGCTTTACTGAAGACCAAGAAATTGAATGTGCTACTATGTCAACAAAAAAAACATACCAACTCTCACCTCTGAAGAAGCCATAAACAACATGAAATTCAAGTTCAACTATCACCAAGCAATTTGGACAAAACATTGCTCAATAATTAACTTCAACAATGCTTTAAATCTAGAAGAAATCAAAGTATTTAAAGATGGAAGAATTATCCTAGTTAAGCTAACAACCATTGACAACTCTATCCCGTCTGTATAAATCATGAACCTATATGCACAATCAGGTCTAAAAACTGAAAAGATGACCGAGAGAAACACTTTTTTTAGAACAATAGTCAATCTACTACTCAAGACACCAGAGATGATTCCTGACCTAATTATGGCCGGTGATTTTAATTTTAGTTTTGATAGCGCAAGCAAACACTCTACAATAACAAAAGCTAAGCCTCAACAACTGAATGAACTCATCAAGGGTCCTATGAAAGCCTGCATAAATCAACAAGGCGAGCAATACGACTATACTTACATCTAAAAGTGAAGCGACAAGGTATCTTCGTCAACCATGGACTACATATTTGCCGGACTCAACACTTTCAAACAAATGTCAGATAATGATGTGGAATTCCTGAGTGACAAATACACAGATCATGCACTACTAAAGAAAGCTCTGACTATTGAGCTACAGAACAATGGGAAAGTCATATAGAGAGGGAACCCCTATCTTGCCAAAAATGAAAGATACACTGACAAATTGAAAAGCGAACTTGACAAATATATACAACACAAGTTAGACCCGGCAATGTCAGCACAAGGCAAATGGGACTCAATCAAAAACATGGTTAAAAAAGTAACAGCCAACTTCTGCCGTCGCCATAACCAGTGGAGAGAAAAGAAATTGAAAGAATTGAATAGAAAACGAAACAAATTGCTACGGCTCTATGGTCAAGATCCTGTATGTTTGAATACGCTACTACCTCCAGTCCAGAGCCAAATCACCAAATTACAGGAAGAGAAAAGCAATGCAGATAAACTCAGAGCCGGTCAGAGATGGATGGAAAACAACGAAAAGTCCCCATCCTACATCAAAAATACTATTAAGCGGCGACAAAAGAAAAGACAATGGGCATTTTGAAACACCCAGCCACTAGTAATGAATGTACAGTCAATAACTCCAAGCTAGAAGCTGCTTAAACGTTCTACTCCAAGCTGTATACAGAAGAGAGAGTTGACATAAACAGTTTAGGAGCTATGACGAACCAAATTATCAAAGTCGTGTCTAAAGAAGAAAGTGACAACTTGATTGAGGAGATTTACTATGAACACATCATACTAGGTACGCAAAAAAGCCCACGTAAATATAGTCCAGGGCTAGATGGCATCCCATATGAGATACTTAATATCATCGTCAATCAACCAAGCTGTCGAGATATCATAACACAAGTCTAAAATGATGCTATCAAGCTAGGAAAGTTTCCAAGATCATGACAGCAAGCGTGTGTTGTATTGCTACCAAAAAAAAAGGGTGACTTATCAGACCTAGGAAACTGGAGACCAATCACATTGATAAATACAGACTGTAAAGTCTTCACTAGGCTAATGAATGCAAGAATGATGAAAATCGCCAATCGGCTTATCACCAAATTCTAAACTGATTTCATGCCAGGAAGCTTTGTTGAAGACCAAGGTTTAGCTCTTAGAATGATGATTGACAATGCCAAAATGACCAGAGCAGGAAACAACCAAGAATTTGAAGGATACGTTTGAGTGATGCTTGAAAATAACAAAGCTTACGACAGAGTTCATCCACAATATCTTACACAAGTGCTACTGAAGTTTGGCTTTCCTAACAAATTTGTTAGATGCATACAGAGCATTTTCTTTGACAATGAAATCTTCATCAACATGAATGGATTTCTATCCAATCCAATGAAACAGAGAAGAGAACTAAGACAAGGAGACTCTATATCACCAGTACTTTTCAACTTTGCTATTGAGCCATTCCTGCTATCAACTATCAACAATAACAGTATCTCAGGATATTCAATCCAAGCTACCAAATCAGCAGATCAAAGAACAGTTCAACTCACTCCACCATCACTTGTCAAGATCCTAGCCTATGCAGACGATATCATCATATTTGTCAAATCTAGATCGGAATATATGCAAATGGAAGAATGCTTCAAGACATATTGTCAAGCGTCAAACTTCAAAATTAATTATGAAAAGTTCCAGGCCTTTCCACTCCATGGAGGTAAAATGAATGGATATTTTGGGGCAAGATTGAAAACGTACATCGAGTAACGCATTAAATGGTACGACTACAACATTGCCGACTATATCCAATACCTGGGATACCCAATTTATGTAACAAAACAACAGAGAGATGTGTTTGTGGCCGAAATGATCGGAAGAATTAGAGCTCAAGAGGCATTTTTCAAAACAAGAGATATTTCTATGTACGGGAGGGCAAATATAGCCAACACAATAATACTTTCCAAACTATGGCATGTGCTCAGATTGACACTACTACCCAAAGCTATACTTTCGACCTTGAACTCACTTATTTACCAGTATATAGTCGATGAGAAGAAATTGCAAATCCAAAAGGATGCCTTTTGCCTGCCTAAGGCTAAAGGAGGTCTGGAACTATTAAACTTGCTTATCCAACAGGGATCTCTACAGAAGAGATATACCGAAGCTCTGCTCAACTATGAGCAATTCAACTGAATTCCAAAGTACCTGTATTATATAATGGTATACGCTCTTCAAGTTGAAACGAATAACCCAAGCCTCGAATCTATTATGCTCTTCTCTAATTCTGGATATAAAACATCCCTGAACAAAGACGGTGCATTTGGATTGCTTTTTGAAACAATGGATGTATTGAAAAAGTCCTGTAGACCAAAAAACGAAGCCCAAATATCATTATCAGCAATCAATTGTATGACTCTATCACTTTCAGCTGTTTGCAAAGATTGGGAAGACAACCCTGAGCTGGCATTCATTGGCTGTCCAACCGCAAAGAAAAACCTAGTTCAACACTTTTTCAATCTCGACTTAGCAACCTATCAAATTTCTTTCAAAAGCAGAAATGAATGCAGTAGACCAGCAATACTATCCAAGTTAAAGAAACACACTTCTAGCAACACATTTAAACTAAAGCAGTACTTTCTACGACATATTGAAAAAGACAATGAAAGAAAGTCTCAACAATTCCTGGGGTTTGAAGGAATTACAACACAACAACAAAGCGATTCTTCACCTAAACAACCAAGGCCTCCGAAGAATACTACTGGAAAACATTCCTTTAAAAAAGGCCAAACGACTTTAATAATAACATCAAGCCATGCCAATGGAAGCAATTCTACACAGTACCAATGCATCATTCTACAAGAAATATTTGGCTCAATATTCTACATAACAGAATCCCTAGCAAGCAATTCCTACACGAAAAACGAATAAAAGGCATCGAAAACGATCGATGTGTCAGTTGGAACCAAACAGAAGACGCCAAACATCTGCTAATATCTTGTGGAAATAAGGCAATGATTTGGCAAGATGTATTAAACAAGTTCCTTGGCTACCCAATCGAAATTAATACAGATAGAATATTACAAGACCTTAAAAATATTAGATTTTCGAGATATCTCATCTACAACTTAGATGTAAACATCAACATATATGACTTTTCTGCGACAATTATTCGATCAATTTGGTATAGCTACTTCCGACATCATTTCCATGGAGTGCCTTTTGACCTGAAAAAATTTCCGAAAGAATCACCAAAGAAATACTAGAGATTTCAAATAGTTAATACAAAATGATAATTATATGGCAAGTCACTTCACTCTGTGTACACTTGACCACCCTTCAATGTTATTTTTATAGCTTTTTTTTTTTTTTTTTTTTTTTTTTTTTTTTTTTTTTTTTTAGAAATTCAAGAGAAACGATGGACTAAAAGCGTCTAAAAACGAAGATTTATCAAAAAGGAGTATTAAAAAATGGTAGATACAATTAAGGCGTATCGAATGGTGTAAAAAACGCAATATGTTTGATATCGAATTAGTGAGCTATTGTTCAAAAACGTGTCTTCTGTTTTTGAGCTGTAGCATACATTTTTATAGTACTTTGCAAGTATAACACTTTGAATGTATTTTATAAACCTAGAGAAACAATTTATACTAAGACATGTCATATTTACAACGTCTCTATCGCTCATAAATTGCAAAATAGTGAAAAATGAAGATTTGTAGAGGTATCATAAAGGCAAAATGAAGATTTTTTGACTTTCTCGAAACTTGCTCTATCTTTGCATAGAAGCGTTCTTTTGTGCATGCTCAAACATAGGAAGCTTAAAAGAAGGGAATCAGAAAGCAGAAATGATGGTTTATTTTGAGAAACACCCGCGCCTGCAGCAGGCTGCCAATATACTTTTGGTGCCATTATGCTTATTAGTTTTATCCAAAAATGAGTTGTTAAGAAATTTAATCTATAAAATAAGATTTTACAATAAGCTTGATACTCAAAAAAAAAAGGCGCAAATTGGGGATCAAAAGTATATCAAGTGTGTAATGTGTCAAATGGAATCAAAAGTCATTTAGTGACCACAAAATATGTATGATTTTGATTTATAGATATTCTATATCTAATGTCTTTAATTCCTAGTAGCTAAATGGATTTGAAGGTAGATTGGCTTGATCAACAACAATAACTGTACTTCTTTTATCTTCTTTTTGCTTTGTTTATAGATCAAAGCTTACTTGAAGTCAACCACCATCAAGACTTATTATTCTGAGTTTTTTATGCTTATCCGCGTTAAATAATTACATTAATCAAAATCCAATGCTTTTGATTTGAGTTATAATAAGCTTCTTGTTTGGATTGTTTTATACATTAGAAAACAGGCTTTTTTCTCTAGCTTTTTCATGATGATAAAAGCTAAGATAGTCATGATCAATGGTTAAAACAAAAGCCTACCTTCATGCCTGAATTGTTGATCAAATCAGACTTTATTGCCAGTGCATTGTTCTTGAGAAATATCTTGTGCTAGAAGGCTGTCTAATTGGTGCTGTCAATAAACTTATTCAGGCTTATTTCCAAACATTACGGAATCGATATGATTATGAAAAAAAAAACAATAGGCTCACCTGGCTTTAAAAAGAATCTTAGTCAATCTTAAAAAAGTTAAGATTACTTGAGAGTTCTGAGAGAAAGAAAGATTTAATTTACATCACATTTTGCTTGTCATGGTCAAGTTGCCTGAGTTTCAAGTAAAACATCAAGCCAGAAAAGAAAAAAAAATCAAAGTAACACAATTTAGAAGACAGGCCCTTTAATTACGCTTGACTCATCCTATTTTCCCTTTTTTTATTTCTTTTTCGTAAATGCACCGTTTTTTCAGTATACAAAGACTGGCTGGATCCAAACAAATCAATCGAGCCTTATTCTCTACCTCAGCATCTCGTTTGCATAAGCCTAATGCTCGAAAACAGTTACAAGGAACGGGTGCAGTTCCTCAAAGAGCTGGTCTCGCTAACGACAAGGAGATATACCTAGACTGGAACGCCAACAAGACAAGTGTCTATAGTCACTTTTGGCTACGAGACCATTGTCATTGCGAAAAATGCTATCATCCCATCACACGTCAGCGACTTGTGGATACTTTTTCAATTCCTCGAGATATTCAGCCTGTAGCTGTCGATAGTACACAGGAGGGTCTTTCTGTCTCATGGCCAGATGGCCATCAATCTGTTTATGCCTGGGATTGGTTACATACGCATTCTTATAGTCCTATCCTTCGCTCCTCTGAGCCCTTGGCTTCTAAAAAGCCTAAGTTATGGGATGCTCAATTCCGATTATCACCCATAGAACATGATGCTGTGATGCATACAGACGAGGGCCTAAAACAATGGCTGGATCAGCTCGAAACATACGGTATTTCGTTTATTGAAGGATGCCCAACTACTGTAGAAGCTACCGAGAAACTAGCTCGGCGTCTTTGCTTTTTAAGACAAACGCATTACTCGCAAGGCATCTGGTCCTTTACGGCTGATCTGGCTCATGCGGATACGGCTTACACACAGCTCGCTCTGGGTGCACATACAGACAACACGTATTTTACAGAACCTGCTGGCTTACAAATGTTTCACAAGCTAGAATTCAAAGGCAAAGGCGGTGACTCCCTCTTTGTGGATGGTTTCCATGTAGCCAAACAACTCAAGGAAACCTCGTCTAATGCTTATCGTGTCTTATCTAATACACGTATTCCCACTCACTCAGCGGGTGATGAAAACGTTTTAATTGTTCCCACCCCTCGAGCCTTTCCTATTTTGAATCATGGACCTGACGGTGAACTTTATCAGATTCGTTACAACAATGATGATAGATCCACATTGGATCATTTGAGTTCGACTCAATTAGACGAATTCTATGATGCTTTGTTCTTATGGAGCAAATTAGTCAAGGCGAAAGAGAATGAGCTCTGGGATTCATTGACTCCAGGGCGTGTAGTGACATTCGACAATTGGCGTGTCTTGCATGGCCGCAGTGCTTTTACTGGTCACCGTCGTATTTGTGGTGCTTATTTTCCTTGGGATGATTACAAGAGTCGAGCAAGAACACTTAGAATGACACCTCAAGATAAAAATCGTCTTTTGTAATTTTGTTTATATCAGAAAAAGGCGTTTTCTCGAAACAAATAAATAATCATGTAAAAGCAGTATCCGCGTCTCTTTTTTCTTTTCTTCTTCTTTTATTGAATCATGTCTACTCGCTCTCCTAACCTTCATCATGGTAAATGACAGAGTGCCATTGAAGCGATACTTACATTGTATAGTGAAGGGATCAAGGTCGCTTGATGCAAGTCACTCTGAAAGTAGCAAAGTGACCCATATGAAGCAACCACATCATAGCATTGGGCATTATTCAACCCCTATTGATACTTATCATCATACGCATAGCCGTAGCAACAGCACGCAAAAGAAAAGCACATCATTGAATTCAACCTCAATGCAACCAGAGCGGGATTATACTTCTCGTCATGCTAAAACAAGTCTTTCAGGCACGCCTATCTTTATCGAGAAAAAACAAAGTCATTATAGCCTACTTAAAGCTTTCCAACAACAACAAGGTACACCTGAACCTGTCAGAAGTCGTCCTTGGCCCTATCTGGGCTATATGATTAACAGTTTCAAAAACTTATTTTTAACTTTCTATTTTAATTGGCCGTTATTTTTTACTGCACCCGTCAGTTCAGCAGCTCTTTTGATGGTGTATCCTACTACCATGACATTTCTTGTCATGTTTGAAATAGGCCTTAAACTCTTTATGGTCAAACTGGAAGGCTGGCGTATCTTAAAGTATATGAGTGTCAAGTATGGTGAAGGGTTCAGTGCTATCAATTGGGGTAAGCAACTTTTTTCTTTAACATGTATTGACTGCGTTTGTAAGGATCACCTGAGTTCATGTTGTCTGATTCATCTGCACAGCTTGTGCTTGGGACACTGCCTATCTTGGGTACGCCTGCAAGCCCTATTAGTGTTTCAGGCTGTCGGCGCCGTACGTTTGATCTTTCTATTGCTCAATCCTTTGTTCTCTTATCGTCTTTGATCTATGAGCGAGATACTATCAAAGTAAAAGAAGCCTATGATCTCTATATGTCTTCTAGAGATGACCAAAACAAAAGAGCTTCCGACATTACCAAGGCCAATTCAGAATATATCATTGAAAGCAGAATGAAGGAGCTCTTGTGGGAATCAGAAGCTCGTATTCGACAGATTGCTGAAACCTGGGGGCTGCATTTTGCCGGTGTCTCTGAGCTTAAATCGTTGGGTGGACCATTTTGTGGTATCTTTTGGTCAGAAACCATGCCCTTCATTATAGTTGCCTTCAAAGGAACAACACCTACTAACTATGAAGAGTTTTTGGTAGATGCTACATTTCAACGTACGGATGCTCGCTCTTTTTTGTTTGGCTGTGTTCACGAAGGCTTTTATGAGTCCCTTTTCAGCACGACAGGCTTTGGTGATCAAGATATACGTGATCCCTATGGTGCTATCTTGGCTGCTGTTCAAGCGAAAGCAGCTCAGATTCAAGAACAGTTACACACCACTGCACCTGTTCAATTATGGATCACAGGCCACTCTTTAGGAGCAGCATTGAGTTCGCTCTTGTATGCAAGATGGCTTAAATGTCCTCAAGATTTATCTGATCGACTTGTCTTGCGCGACTGTTACATTATTGGCACACCAGCTGTAGGCGATAGTGATTTTGCATCCAATTTCTCTTCACATACCAATCTACCCGTCACACGATCGAGCACATTATGGCGAATCATTAACAAAAGTGACATCTTTTCTCGACTTCCACCTGGCTATGATAGCAAAACGTGTGGTAAGCCCCTCTTTTCTTTCCCCTCCCAACCCTCCTGACATAACTAACTCATCTCCTTAAACTGCAGGTCATTTCATCAGCGAAAATGATTTCTTTAATTATTCTCATATAGGCCATACTATTCATATCACACGTGAATGGCATACAAAGCCATTAAAATCTTACCCTTCAAGCTATCAACCACCTATGCAGGTCAATATTGTTATGCGTCATCAACAACCCGTACGTAATCACAAGAAACTACTTGCACGACAGTATGAAAATTTACCTCTGCCCAACTTGCCTAAATGGGCCACACTGATCAAAAACTCTTGGGTACAACGATACTTGCCACATGGAAACCCTATTTATTTCATTGAAAAGATGTACCCGTTCTTCTTGATGGATCATATGCCTTCTCAATACTTTCATGGTCTACAAAGAGCACGTCTATATTATGAAAAAGAAGAAGAAGACATGATGCATCTCCATCATCAATTTGTTACTGAATCTCTTGCTCTTGACAAGCCATAATTTATTTTTTCTCAAAAAAACAATAATTTATTGTTGTTGCTGTTGTTGTTGTTGTAAAGATTCGAATGCTTCTTCCACACACATTTTTAATGATGGGGTATCATACATGATATTGGCTAATTCATGTAAATCCACTGTATCTAACAAATAAATGGTAACTTTGGGTGCTTGTTTTGTACCCGTTGACTAAAGCTTTGTATGAGTAATCATGTCAGTACACTCTCTTGGGATCTTACCTTGACAAGTGGGAATAATTTATCGCCCAATAGCTGCTTTCTTTCATGAATGGGTTTACCTTCAAGAGAAACCAAGAGCTCCTCAATTTCCTTATTGGCGCTTGATGAAATAATAGGCGATGCAGAAGATGGTTCAGGCGTTTTCTCATTGTTGTTCATCAAATTTTCTTTTGTTAAGCTTGCCGTTTTTGTAGAAGGCGCTTTCACAATAGTCGAAGGGGGTGCTATAATAGGAATTGCTTTTGATTCTTTTACAGGCTGAATAAAAGGTGGCGATAAGTTATGTTCACGCTGTATAGGAGGACTCGTAGCAGGATTATAGTAAGGCTGTTGATGTGTAGGAGAAGGAAGCATCATCACAGAAGATTTTTTGCTGCTTGGCATTCTGATACATAGGGTTAAATGTGCCTTCTCTCTTTCTCTACTTACTTTCTCATGGTGAATTCCATTTCCACGTCCACATCTTCTTCTTCTTCTTCCTCACTGTCTGTCTCGTTACAAGTAGCCAAAGCTTCCAAAGCCAACTGTACTTTATCACGCAAAAAGTCAGGATTGAACAAACAGAGTGATCGTTCTTTGCGCTTCAAGGTAAGGAGCATATCAACAATATCTCCCGTTGCTTTCCCATAATCACCACAATGTCTGACAGCATCTTCTAACTTGATACGTTGTATATTGGCACTTGATTCTGTCATGACGGATTCCAAAGAACCTCTTCTACGCAAAGTAGGACGACCATTATGACCATAGTTAATCACAGGATGTGGCATGGAAGGTGGTGGTTGTTGAACACTTAAGCCAGAAGCAAGAGAAATGAGTGACTTGCCTGTGCTTGTACCTGAATTAGGCGAGGAATTGATATGTGGTGCATCGGATACCTATACACGATTAAACAAAGTCCGCTTTAGAATATTTACCTTTCTTGCCGGTAAATTGATTGTAGCAGCATGCATAGCTACAGGTTTTTGACCAATGGAAAGATCTCTGAGATTCATGTTGATGCCTAATTCATCCACGTTATCAATACCAAGACCATTAATAGGTGTTGTAGAAGATACTAGTGTGGTCATAAGTCAATGATGATGCTACAATAAAGAACACTTACAGTTCACTGGTCGTTGATCAGGGATATAGTAAGACTGTTGCTGTTGAGGAGGAGCCATTGAATTATAGTTGTAATAGTTATTGTTTTCATTCATTTGCTTATTCACATGAGGTGGATGTTGATAGTTGGGAATAGGCGTGTTGTTGTTACTGCTGTTATTGCTATGATTGTTCGTGTTGCCTCTGCCTTTTCGAGGTTCATGATAGGCAACAGTCAGAGGACGATTGCCCAAGATGGCGCCGTTCATTTCTTGTAGGGCTGCTGCTGCTTCTTCAGATTTACCAAAGCTAACAAAACCATAGCCCTTAGACTGACCTGTAGCTGGGTTGGTCATCACTCTAGCCGAGATGATTCG
Source organism: Gilbertella persicaria (assembly GCF_025201335.1). Classification (NCBI taxonomy): domain Eukaryota; kingdom Fungi; phylum Mucoromycota; class Mucoromycetes; order Mucorales; family Choanephoraceae; genus Gilbertella; species Gilbertella persicaria. Next base: position 196,228 of record NW_026251999.1, read on the forward strand.
GCCAAATTTTCGGAATGCTTGATTCAGGTCTTGATTCGTAATATGAGGTTCAAGATTCTTGATATAGAGATTCATAATATCTACAGTTTGTGGTGTTTCTTCTAAAATCTATGGATAAAGTGAGTATTCTTTCTTTCTTTTGCATCTAACTTACCTCTTCTCTTTTTTGTGGTGGTGGTGCTGGTGCTGGTGCTGGTGCTGGTGCATACGGTTTTGAGGGCATAAAAGGAACAACAGATCTATACAAAATAAAGAATAAGAGAAAAAGAATAGAAAACTAGGCCTCCTTAAATAGCAAATATTCCTTGCCCCTGATTCCCCCTCCTCCCCTTTCTTGCTTTTCATATTTTAACTTACAATTTATGTCCGTCCAACAAATGACCATGCTAGTCAATCAAAAAGATCAGATCAAGCCTATGTGTGTGTGTGTGTATGTGTTTTTTTTTTGTATTACCAAATGAGTTTCAGCATCATCAGAGTTGTGTTGGTTAAAGAATTGTATAAAAGCAGTGCCTCTAAAGGCACCGTCTTTCATAACACACTTGCATAAATCCAATGGGCCAAAAGGACGAAACACGTCGTACAGTTTGTTGTCATCAAAATAATCAGGTAAGCCATTAATTTCCAAAAGAACGGCAGTTGCTTCGGGATCCAACCGCTTATCTTGATACATTTGCAGTTCCAGTATAGCACTGTTGGTAAACTTAAATCCATTATAAAGCGAATAAGCCCTGTCAGCTATTGATAAAAAAAAAATAATAATAGGTCAAAAAAAAAAAAAAAAGAATAGAAAAAAATAATAGTACCATATTTTGGGTGGCTGAATCGTAACTGTCCAATATCTTTCTCTCGGTCAAGTACAATCCTGTCGTATGGTTAATGATGGTTCTACGTGTCATGTATGACTTACTCAATAGGCATGCAATGTTGCAATAAAGTACGAATATCGCTTTCCCTTACTTTATCAGGCAATTTGCTTAGAAATAATGTGTCTGATACAAGGAATTCCTTTGGATCAGGGGAATCATAATTGCTATAATGAGTCGTGCTACTACTGTTGTTACTATGACTACGAGCCAGACTAGGTTTACGCTTTGGTGGTAACCTAATCACAGGTGTAAACACTGACATCTCTCTAGAACATAAACACATGTGGTTCATCAGCTTACTTTTTCACTTCTTTTTGAGAAACTTACTTTATCTATACACACAAAAAATAAAAATAAAATATATATATAAAAAAAAAGGGGGGAGAAGGGAAAAAACGTATAAAGCGGGTCAATTAAGACTGGTTGCTGAGTTTAGTTTTATATTACACACACATACATACACAAATATTATCACGCGTTTCAAGAAACGTGGAGTTTAATGAATGTTTATTGCATTTTAGCGATTTCTACGACGTCCATGAGAACGTTGGGGTGCTGGTGATTGATCTGGCTGTGGCTGACTGAAATGAGCAATTAGACGGTCTTTGATCCATTCTTTATCGCGTGGTTGATAAAACTAACAGCAGAGCTTAGTCTCTTTTTTTTTTGTTCTCGAGAATGACTTACGTTGGTTTTTGGATCAAATACTAATCCAACAAATTCTTTATATGTATCAATAAATCGAAAGAGATCTTCAGCCCTGTATTTGTGTTGATCAACTTAGTATCATCCAATGTTCTTTACCTGTATTGTACTTGACCAGCATTTGGGTTTTCTTTAGCAAGGCGTAATTCATATAATCCAGCAATATCTGAGGAATGGCATAAGACACTCATTCAACCCTTATTGATACCTACGATCCATAGCTTCACTCTCTGTAGGAAAGTCACTACATATCATTAGATTTTGTTTATGTTTAACAAGCTTACTTACTAATATGTTCTTGAACTAGAAGAAAGAGAGGAATCAGTATTTACATGGTCTAGGTCTTTTATATATACCTTTGACCCTGATTTGCTTGTAACAAAAGAATGGTATGGTTTGACTAAACCAAAATAAAAAAAGGGGGTTGTAAGTACTATGAATGAACCTATACTGTGCTGATTACCATAGCTAGTGTTGTATGTGTTCTTCAGAAACAAATAGAAAAAATCAAGTTGACGTGACGGTCTGCATTTGATTTTGAGTCTCCCTTATTCGGACACGCGTTTTATGACCATCTGAATTGATTGGTTCTTCTTATTCTACGTATCTATAGATAGATCACTTTATTTCTTTCTTTCTTTGGTCATATTTCTGGTACTATAATAGAAAAATAACTACTTCTTCAGATTCAGTTAGGTAAAATACAAGATTGCTTGTCTCACTCTCTGTTCAACAAATAAGGCACCCATCAGAATCCATTTTTATACACAAATCATGCTGTCCTGATGTGTGGCTTATCGTGACTATTTTACATTATTGAATGATCTTAAATCACTCGCAACTTTTTTTTTTTTTTTTTTCGTCTTCACCATCTCCATGGCACCCAACGACAAAAAGAATTTTAAGAAGGGGGAACCCAAGACGCCCGTCACAAACGATCCTCGTTTTAGCCGTGTTCATAATGATCCTCGTTTCGTTAGACCCAAGAAGAAGGACATGAAAGTCACGATCGACAAACGTTTTGCTGGCATGATGAAGTCCACTGATTTCAGTGGTGGTCCACGAGTCGATAAATACGGTCGTCGTTTGGAACAAGATACAGCTGAAAAAGAATTGAAGCGCTTTTATCAACTTGAAGAAGACGAAGAGAGTGACGATTATTCTGATGAAGACAAGACAGTAGAGCAATTAGAAAAAGAATTGGCTGAAGACAAAGATAATTTACGCTTTGAAAAAGACAGTGAAGAATCCGAAAAAGAGGATTTGGAGACGCAAAAGAAGTTTTATGATCCTATGCGTGGTCGTGGTGAAATTTCTTCTGATGATGACGACGATGATACAGATGCTTCTGGCAGTGAAGAAGAAGAAGAGGAAGAAGAAGAGTTAGACGAATTAGATAAGGTGACACATATTCCTGAAGGTGAAGAAACCAGTCGATTGGCTCTTGTCAACATGGACTGGGACAAGATCAAAGCAGTGGATATCATGAAGGTCTTGAATGGATTTAAGCCTGACACAGGTGTTATTCAAAGTGTCACTATTTACCCTTCTGAATTCGGTAAAGAACGGTTAAAATTAGAAGAAACACAAGGCCCTCCAACTGAGATCTTTAAGCACAAGAAATCAAACGACAGTGAAGAAGAGGAAGAAGAAGAGGAAATTACAGAAGAAACTATCATTAAAAACCAACTGGAAGAAGGAGATGGACAAGACTTTGATCAAGAAGCTTTGCGTAAATACCAATTAGACAGACTCAAGTATTATTATGCTGTGATTGAATGCGATAGTCCCAAGACAGCCAAAGTAATTTACAAGGCCTGCGATAATACAGAATACGAAAGCAGTGCCAACTTCTTTGATCTGCGTTATATACCCGAAAATATGACATTTGATGATGAGCCTAGGGATTCAGCCACAGTGGCTCCTGAGAATTACACACCTACCAAGTTCCAAACAGACGCTCTTCGACGCACTAAAGTCTCACTCACTTGGGATGAAGATGATGTGGATCGCTACCAAGTCACTCGTCGAGAGTTCACTAAAGACGATCTCAAGGATCTTGATTTTGATATTTACCTTGCTTCTACAGATGAAGAAGAAGACGAAGAAGATTTAGATGCTCTTCGTGAAAAATACAAGAAATTGTTAGGCAGCAACAAGAATACAGCATTTGAAGACAAGATCAACGATGATGATGATGAAGAAGGTGATATGGAAATTACATTTACACCTGGTTTAAGTGAAGCTGCTGGTGCTCTTGTTAAGGACAAAGAAGAAGAAAGCAAGGAAGAGACCTCCATTGAAACTTATTTACGTAAACAAAAAGAAAAGAAGAAAGCCAAGAAGGTTGCTAAGCAACAACAACAACAACATAAGGAAGATGAAGATTGTAAGTTTCATCTGGTTCTCTACTTGTTTAACTCATTTCTCTTCCCTCCCCCTCTATAGCTGATATGGACGAAGAGACAGCCAATGACCCATTTTTCAAGGAAGCCATGGAAGAAATGGAACAAGAAGGTGTTGTTACAAAGAAGACAAAGAGTAAAAAGAGAGCTTCTAAAGAAGAGCGCGAAGAAAAGGCTCGAGAAAGAGCTGAATTGGAACTTCTTATGGACGATGATGGCAAGGGCGAAGGCTTCAATATGAAGGAAGTACTCAAGAGAGAAAAGATGGAAAAGAAAAAGAAGAATAGAAAGAATAAGAAGAACCAAGATTTGGGTGAAGATGACTTTGAGATCAATGTCAGTGATCCTCGTTTTGCTGCTGTGCAAGAATCGCACCATTTTGCTATTGATCCTACCAACCCTCAATTCAAAAAGACAAAGAGCATGCAGAAGTTGTTGAACGCTAGACAACAAAAGATGAAGGAAGGCAGTATGGCCGAGAATGACAACTGGAAAAAGGAAAAGAAGTCTAAAGAAACTGAGTCTGGTTTAGGCGAAACTAAATCCAAGTCGTCTCTTCAACAACTTGTTGCTTCTGTGAAACGTAAAGGTGCATTAGACAACTCTAAACAAGGCAAACGTCTAAAGAAATAATCCTCATTCCCCTCCCTCATTTGTGCATATATATAATAAATCAAACAAATCTGTTCTGTACATGTGTGTATCTGGATTTTTTTATTCGAAAAATCACAAAGCAAGTTTGTCAGAGAGCTATTTATTTTTGAGCCTTAAGGACCTTCTTGACGATCTTTTGTTCTTCAATCAAGAAAGCACGGACAATACGGTTTCTGACACAGTGGGCACAACGAGAACCACCGTAGGCACGGCTAACGTGCTTGTTGGTCTTGGAAACAGTGGCGAATTCACGGGCACGAAGGGCCTTGATCTAATCATAATCATTAATATAAGTTTTTTTTTAATCAACATTCTATATATATATACATACACCAGCGAGAGTTTCACCACAGTCACCACAACGAGGAGCCTTGACAGGCTTCTTTTCGTATTGGTAGACAAGGTTACCACCTATAAAAATAAATCATCAATAAGGCTGAATACATCGTCATTCGAATTTACCAGGAGTCTTGACGGCCTTAACACGGTTGGAACGAGTGTTGTAAGACAAACGGCGTCTGTAGGTGAGACGTTGAGCCATTGTGATAATCTAACAAGTTGGTATATTCATCAGTCATCGTTGATTCATGTTGATGGTCGTCTTCTATTCTCTCCATTGGATGGATGATGATCACTCACCTATGGTTTTGGAAAAAGAAGGATTCTTTACCTTCATCTGGAACTGATTCATGTGTACACACGGGCAATGATGTTACCACCTAGTTGTCCGGAATAGATGCATGCCCGGTACGGAACATTTTTTTTATATCTTATTTTATTAAATTTAAAATTTACCAGTAATAAAAGGATGTACTAGTGCTTCATGAGGTGTCATTCTCTTATCAGGACTTAATGCCAATGACTTGTCAAGAAAGTCAACAAAGGCCAACAGAATCTTGTTTTCGTCTTCAGACATACCAGGTGTAGCAGCAGCAAATACGCGAGATTTCATGTCTCTTGTAGGCTTTAATAACGTCATTTTCTTGACTACTTCATTCTTTGTGACTCGATCCACTTCAATCGATAGAAAGCTGAAGTCTTCATCAAAATGGTGCGAGGTAAACTGTGCTTTACGTAGCAGTTTGTTGGGAAATTTCCCTTTAAGCTCCATGATGTGCTTTAACATTTGATTGTTGCTTCTTCCAGGAAACAAAATTTTGCCAGTGAATAATTCGTACAAAGTACAGGCAGCAGACCATACATCAATAGCATAATCATAATGAAGACCAAGCATGATTTCTGGAGCACGGTAGAATCGAGAAACAAGGTATGGTGTAATTGTGTTATCACTGGCATCAGAAGCAGAACCAAGATCACATAATTTGAGTGTGTTTCTTGATTCAGAGACAAGAATATTGTCTGGCTTGATATCGGCATGTAGAATACTGCATCTTTTTAACAAAGACAAGCTCAAAAAGAGTTGTTGTGCATATATGCGTACAGCCTTAATACTAATGCCTACATCTTTACCATACTTTTTAAGTACATCACGCAAATTCATACTTAAGGTTTCAAATACCAGGCAAAGATGAGAACGATGTTCAAAATGTCTTTGTAGTCTAATAACATGCTTCTTGTTTTCAGGGTCAGCCTCCATAAGTCGCTTAAGGAAAGTAAGTTCTTTTTGGCCTGCTTTGTACCTAAAATAAAAAGTGAGTCAAAAGATCAAGACTTGGCTTGTATGACTTACATTGTTTCGTTATTTCTAATCAACTTGATGGCTACTTCTTCATTCGTTTCTTGATCTTTTGCCTTTACAACAGAACTAAAGACACCACGACCCAGATTAGCCAAGACTTGATAACGACCATCAAGAATTTCACCAATACGAGTAGTGTAATAACCTTCAGGATCATCCCAATTGTCAGTCAAATTAGGATTTGCAGCAGCATGTTGATGGTTTGCATCTAATAAGTTGATCTGGTTTGTGGTAAGGTCTGAAGCAGCAAACATATCCAGATTATCAGAGAACATGTCTAGTTCTGCAGCAGGTTTAGGCTGTTCAAGTTGCTCAGTGTAGTCTGAAGCAGCCATATCAGCATGACTGTCAACACCTTCAGTAACATGTTCTTGGTGATCTTTGTTCTTCAAGAGTTCTGTTTGATCTTGATCCATAGAAGGGTCATAATCAGCCGCAGAAATGTGGTGCGATGGAGACTCTGAAGAGACAGCATCAGTCATTGAAGTATCGTCTTGAGCAGGAGATGGAGTTGAGTCTGGTTTATCTAATTGAGCAGTAGGGACTAAAGACAAAGATAAGTCTATGTTTTTTTTTGTTATGGTTTTTACTTTACCTGAAGGTGATTTGGGTAAAGAGGGCGTAGGACTTGTCTTGTATCTACTCAAGATAGCTTGTCTTCTCTTTCTACGCTCTTCAATTAAACGGTCTTCTTCTTTTTTCTTTTCTTCTTCGTCTTCAATGTTAAAATGTATTAAGGGTGCAGGCTCTGGTTCTTTTTGAACAGGTTTTCTAAGGCAGATATAAGAACGTTTATGGTTTAAAAGGAAGAGTTACATACCTTTCCTCAGTGGATATTTCTTTTCTCATAGTATAATTTGATCTATGACTTGAAGGTGATCTAGAGCGTCTAAGATTGTTATTATCACCACGATTGGATACATATGAATTTTCTCTTTTATCCTTTATGCTATTACTTTGATAATCACGAGAATGTCTTCTTCTATGAGAAGAAGGAGACCGATAATGACGTCGATAAGAAGGGGAGGGACGACGTTCATAGCTATCTCTTCTTTTACTGCGAGCAAGTCTTTCGTATTCAGCAAATGGATCATCTTCAAAAGAGTCGCGGTGGTGGTGGTGGTGTCGACTATTATAAATTTCATCTACTCCACGCTTCCTATAAGAGTTACCTTCGGACGTAATTTCTCCTGCTTCGTATTCTTCGTATTTACTGGCTGACATGCTTTTTTTTTTTAAGAAAAGAGTTCTTTCTTGAGAGGAAGGAAGGAAGGAAGAGACAATAGTTTTATTTCGTTTTGTGTACAAAAGAGTAAAAAAGAAAAAAAGAACACAATCTGTGTTTTATAAAGATGACGTCGCTGAGACAAAATTTTATAAATGAAGCTGACAATAAGCTTAATAGTCTCAAGTAGGGAGGTTTATTTCAAGACGCAATCAACACTAATGTTGTTATCGTTCTAGTACTCATACCAAGTGTATGAGCAAGAAATTGAATGCTGTACTTGAGGTCTATTAAAAAATGAAAAGGTCAATATACATTGGTCTTACTGCTGCTTTTATCATCCTTTGCTGTATAAACTAAAGTGTTATTGTCACCCATCATAGAGGCATTTGTTAGCCAAGTCCCCAACAGACATAACAACTTGAGTCCTTATCCGTTGGAGCTCCATTAAAACTTGAGATTAAAAAGAGAGTTTATGAAAGCCTTAATATAAAAGAGGCCATTCACTGCTACATAAGGATAAACTCTATAACGTATTGAAAAGAAGCAAAATACAAGCTTCATAGCAACATCTAGATATGAATTGAGATAGGATTAGCAAATTGAAAGATAATCGCTTATGTGTAAAATTCAATCCATTTTAGTTTACACCAACTGATGTTTTTAAGTCAACTTTATAGAGGCATATGGATCGCCACAGATTTGATAATCAATAAAATAGTCCAATAGACATGCAATTATGCATTGTAAAGCTTGTCATCCCTTTGAAGTTTCTCTCTGATTAAGGAAAGTCAAGAATCTTTTTATTAGGACATCTTGTTCAAAAAGTCATTTAGTAGTACATTACTTGTTCATGTGACAGATGTGCCAGGTAAACGAATGCTTTGGGAGCGAAAAAGGCAACAGTTCATACAGATTTTTGTCTTTTTCTTAAGTCTATAAAGGTAGCACAAGGCCTGTTTACATCTGCATAAATATTTTAAATACCTACAAACAGTGTTTACTAACATGCGGGGTACTTTTGAAATTGATTTGAACCAAGGAAAACGACCCATGAAAAATGACCCAAATATGCCTTTTGACCAAAGGATACTGTTCATGAAAATCCTCAATTTCAAAACCCTTGGGCTTTTTTTTTTTTTGACACTACATGATGAAGAGCAGAGCTATCGGCTAGCTTAGATACTTAAAATGTGTACCAAGGATTGGAGTTGCTGTAAAATACCGCAGTCCTATTCTTTATTTTTTCACATAGTACAAACGCACAATTTTATTATAAATACTCCCTTATTTTTCTGGAATAAAGAAGGAGGTCATTTGAACAATATCTTTATAATCCTACAAATCTTATACTGAACATTATCACTATTATATAAGTAATCGTAAACATTATCATTATAAGTTGAATATTGAACATTATCCTTCATCTAATATTGGAACATCATCAATATTTATTTTAAAAAACCTTTATACTTTTTATTTAAAAGTTGGACAACTCTAAACCTGGTGCTCATTACACACCCATTCCTATATTTTCTACTATAGCAACTCCAATTCTTCATCCCGCCACATCTAAAATTGAGCTTTTGCAGGCTTTTTCAATAACCTAACCCACAACATGACATCCTCCAAAGGGCATCGTAACAACGATAATTCATCGCAAGTAGCGGCTAGAACCATTGTGTCTGCTAACCAGTCGTCATCATTGGCTGCCACTGCTTCATCTGCACGCACTTCTGGTTTTTCCCAGTCAAAATATGCTAGTAACAACACTCATTCTTCAGGCACCATTACGCCTTACATTGTCGGTTTAGAGAAAGATAGTGTATTGATCGATATCACCAACATTCGTGATGTGAATGGCCTTAAGCAGTTCCTTGGGTCACTTAATACCAATGAAGAGTATTAATTCTTTGGCACTTTACTTGTTGAGCGCAAGTATTTGCAGAGACGTTTTATTGAAACTTGCTGGGACACCAACTCAGAAGTATACAATAAGTTGATCAACTCCGGTTTACAGATGGAAAATAATAATATTATCAAAAGTTACTGCAGTTTGTCCCAGAATGCGAAAATTGCTCGAGTTAAGGTTGAACGACTCCCCTTAATTCATCCTTCAACTCTCCGTGAGCAAATGACCAAACGGGTTTCTCATTTTGGTGAAGTCCTGGATCTTGGATTTCATATGGATGGTGCTGTGTTTTTTGGCCAGGGCTATGTCGTTCTTGACCTGAACAATCCTCACAAGACTGAGCCTGAGCAACTTGGTCGAGTAGTGGATTGGCCCGAATTTGATCGAGAACTTCTGCTTACGTGGGATGAAATGATCCAATTTTGTCGTTTTTGTCAAAAATTCGACCATTGTCGAGCAGATTGCATAGAACTCATTTATACTCGTCGTTGTTATAACTGCAATGAGCTTGGTCATATCAGTCGTGATTGTCCTCGTCGTAATCATGGATCAGGCCATCCTCCTAATAAGCGTATTGGGATCACAAAAGACAAGGCTAGTAGATCAGGCTCTAACCTGCCCAATGAGCAATTGGCATAAAGTGTGAAGCCTAAGCAAAGTGTCTCTCCTGCTGCATTGACTACCGTTCCTCTTAGTCAAATAGCAACCGAGACTATTCAAATACTTTCAAACGATATTACAGTAGTCGAGCATGAATTGATGGATCATGAAATGAAAGAGCAAGGAGATAGTGAAGTAGAAATCATTGACTCCGATAGAGAGGATGATGATGAATATCTTCAAAATATTCCAAGCAATTATCCAACCCAAGAGGTTTTGGACTTAGAAAGGCTTATTCAGGAGCGTAGAAAGATCACATTCAATCATGACGATAAGAGACATAGAGTGGTACCTAATCATAATACAGGTGGATCAACAGGTACCTCTCCTGACTTTCAATAAGATAATCTATGCCTAAAGACTCTATGCAAATTGCCACCATTAATTGTCGTGGCCTTACGAAAACTTCAGATCCTTACAAACAATTCTTATTCATCCGCTTTCTACGTTAAACTAAATGTGACATTCTATGCTCACAAGAAACACACACATCTACACTTAATATACAAAAACAGCTCAATCTCAAGTTCCAGACTAAATCCAGTCTTTGGACAGAACATTGTGGCATTGTTTCTCTAAAATCTCACTACAAAATTACAGCACATCTCATCATCAATTCTATGGATGGCCGCTTTCTCTTAACGTCCATCGCTCATGCCACTGAACCTTCCGCTCCTTTTATGTATATCCCAATATCTATGCTCCTGCTCAGCGTAGTAGTCGATCTACATTCTTTCGCACGTTATCTTCCAATCAACTATTAATGTCACATTTGCAGTCAATGTCTTTGCCTATTATTATTGCTGGCAATTTCAACTATGACATTTACCGTAAATCCAACATTAATCCGTGCTGAAATGATCTACTTCTTCATTCCAAAATTGCTTTCAAAGTGATCCTCTTCCTACATTTGTTAGTACCACTGGTAGTCGCACACATATTGACTATATATTTTGCACTCTACCTCATGCTGACAATGTAATTTCTATGACTCAAAATTTTGTCAACTACAGTTGGACTGACCATGCCTTGCTTTCTATCAACTATCAACTGGTACACACTCCAGCTGGACCTGGTTCTTGGAAAGGTAATCCTAATCTTGCTCGACTATCTGCATATAGAAAGGTTTGACAACACATATTGAGCAATACATGGATAACATCAACCGTTTGGATCCTGACTGCCCTTCAGTTCAAACTATTTGGGATGAATTGAAAGAACAAGCCAAAGTTTTTACTTGATCCTTCCAGATCGAGCGTAACAACTGGCAATCCAAATCTCTGAAAAAGCTTCAATCCAAACGCAACATAATCTTACGAGATCCTAAAAATACATATATTTTATCATCTCTTTGGCCAAAGGTTGAAAAAATGGTTACTGTTTTTCAGGATGAATCTGCCTAAATAAAACATCTCAAAGCAGGCAAATTTTGGCGAGAAAAAAGTGAACGATTTCTTGGTCTTCTCAAAAAACTTTCACAAGATAGGTCTACGCAGCTAACAATACCAAAGCTCTTTGATCCCAATTCTAGATGATTAGTTACTAATACAGAAGGGAAAACAAAGATGATGGTTGCCTTCTGTAAGGCGCTATATCGTCCTGACAAGATCCAACCCTCTGATGTCACTACGCTTTTACAACGTACCAACAACCAACGACTTACTAAAGAGCAAGCATCTACCCTTGAAAGTCCTATCACTTGGCTGGAGATATCGAAAGCAATTAGACGCTCACCTCGTCAGAGTAGAGTAGTCCTGGTAGCGATGGTTTGCCATACGAAATTCTAGGCATTTTACTTTGTGTTCCTTGTTTAAGGCAGCTGGTTCTACAAGTATACAATGATGCCTTAGCTCATTCTTTATTCCCAAGATCATGGAAAATGCAGCAACAAACTACCGCTGACCAGACAAAGATCTTGGCATTCTTTTAGACCAAGAAAAGGCCTATGATCGTGTCAACCTTGACTATCTCAAGCAAGTGTTGTTACACTTTGGTTTTCCAAAGACCCTGATTGCCAGCACTATTACCTTGTTCAGAGATAATTCCATTTGTATCAACATCAATGGTTGGCTCTCTAAGCAGTTGGTTCCAAAGCGCCGAGACCTCAAACAAGGTGACCCATTCTCTTGTATTTTGTACAATTTTGCCTTAGAGCCACTTCTCCAGTCGATATTGAATGACACTCAATTTTCTGGCTATCGCTTCAAGCATAATGATTTTAGTCAAGCTATCACCTTACCTGCTATCAAACTGCTTAGTTATGCTGAGGACACTTTAGTTTTTCTTCATAACATCCGTGACCTTCGCAGAATGCAGTTTCACTTGCAGACCTACAGTAAAGCATCCAATGCCAAGATTAACTACCATAAAGTGCGAGCAATCTCTCTGGCCACAATCTAAATGACAAATGGCTGACTACTCTACAAGCCATTGACATTCCTAAGATATGGCGCCGTACAGATGCTGAACCCATTATCGATTCAGGTTTTTCCTTTATCCAATCCTTGGACCAACGCGCCCATTTTTTTTTCGTCCCTCACTCAATCACTGACTCAACTGGCGGATATTCATGCCTCACGCAATCTTTCTGTTGTTGGCAGAGCTACAGTTGTCAGTGCACTTTTATTGTCTAAATGCTGGTATATTTTGCGGGTGATCCCTACCACTCAAGCAATCCTTGATACCATTCGAACTGTCATTACTTCTTTTGTCAACCGGCAAATCTTTCCTCGCATTAGTTGGCAAACGATGACTGCACCAAAGTGGCATGGTGGCCTTGGCATTCTTGACTTGTTTTCTCAGCAGAAATCACTGTATTACCATTGGCTTCATCCTTTTTTATGTCCTCAAGCTGAACTTTCTCTGATACAAGTCTTTCTAGCAGCACATACCCGTGCTTTGCTTCAGACTGAACATCTGCTTTTGGGTCTGCTCTTTCCTCATTCTCGCCCAGGCCAAATCAGGCAATTGGTAAGTAACACTGTCACAATGTGCTGCCAGACAATGGATGCTATGCCTAGGAAACAGTACTCATACATGCCAAACCCTATCGAATGCCTTCTACTGCCATTACACTCAATTGTTTTACCATCTGACACCTTTGACTTGCCTCTCAAGCTACGCACAGTAACAGTTTCCTATCTATATGAGTACCATCCACAGGGTCACTATTTGGCACCAATACCAGTTTCTTCCTTTCCCCTGGATATCCGTCGTAGTGTTAGAAAATACCTTCAAGCAGTGAATCAAAGTCATTGTCAACTGGAACCATTCTTTGGTCAATGCCTTGTTCGTACTTCATTAGACTTATACAATCCTGTGCATATTCCTGCAATCCAGCGGTCTCTTGGTTTCTTTTCTTTTGTGCGTATGTTGAAACTGCCTTTTGACAATGAAAATTTCATTGCCCTCAAAAATGGTGGCTACACTTTCCGTAAGGTCATCACACAAGCTGCCTTGTCTGATATCATTGTCCGGCAAGAAGTTTCTTCTGCTACTTGGAAGTACTTTTGGTGCATACCTATCACAACATTGCAGAGAATTGTGATGTATCGATTTCTGACTCACAAGATTCCACTCGCTTACTTCTATCCAAGGTTTTTCCTGCTCGCTTCCCTACTGCTGCCTGCATTTTGTGTGGCGATCAGGAGACTGTGTATCATTTCTTCTTTCACTGCCCCAAAAAATTTCCGTTCTGGGATACCTTGATCAGAGAGTTTTTGTGGCCAGGCACCTCTCTGGATCTAGTCTCTGATGTACTTGCATCTTTCAATTTTTTCGGATTCAGTCTCAAACCAACTGTCCTCTTTCAGTAGCCATGGTAACCTTGATCGGTCTCTCTGAAATCTGGAAGGCCCATTGGACCCATACCATGCAGAACCAACCATTCTGTTATTTCTCTGTTCTTCACAGCACTCGCTATCAAATTAAGCATATAGCTGCTGAAAATGACCTTTCATCTTGAGAGGTCTTTTCTCACAATAGCTGCTCTTCTTTCCTTTTATATTTTTCTACTTTCTTACTATCGTACCAATTTCGTTTTTCTTTATGTTTTCTTACAATAAATAATTGTCGAGCACCTCTTTTAGTGGGTCCCTCCCAAGACCACTAACACCTGCGGCAAAAGCTCAACTTTTTTTTAATGATTTTATTTGCCGAGAACTGCATAAAGACGCAGTTATTCGGCTTTGGTGCAGTGACAAGAGTTTTAGACCTTTATTCTCTGACTTTACTGATATAAAAAGAATGACAGCTTTGCTGCTAAAATATTGAGCAAACAAGCAAAAATATCTATGAGGTTTTTCGTTTCTATCACACCATTTTCATAGTACAATTAACAAGCAAACAATTCGATCAAAAACTAGAGCTTTTGGCGCACATTTTAAGTATCTAAGCTAGCCGATAGCTCTACTCTTCATCATGTAGTGTAAAAAAAAAAAGCTCAAGGGTTTTGAAATTGAGGATTTTCATGAACAGCACCCTTTGAATTTGAGGTGAAAATGGTCATTACAGGTTGATTTTTTTCCAAATCGACCCCAAAGGTACTACAGGTGCTAGCAAACATTGCTTATAGACATTTGACAAGTCTCTATGTACACAAACTTACTTTATGCTCTCTTTATGTGATTATACAATGCTGTGTGTTCGTCGATTATTTCCAGAAGTTCGATTTCATCATTGGTTAAACCAAAATATCCGTTGCTCATAACATCATGGTGAGTTTGACAACCATTAACAAATCATTCAAAGCTACAAGATTTTGTAGCCAAATTCACTCCATGATACTGCAAAAAAACAACGAAGCTTACCATAAGCTAAGTGTTACAGTTATCAAAAAATGAAAAACAATAGTTTGGTTTTCCACACCTCAATCGCATATCATGAAAAACCTCTTTCTCGTATCAGATACAGCATTACTATGGTTCAACAATAAAAAAAAAGAAAAAGGGATAAGGAAGGTAACAGCTCAGCTTCATTGTCATAAGCGTACTTTATTCTCTAGTAAAACGAAAGATATACATGTTGATATATAAAACAAATAACTTAAGGGGCATCTTTAGGACAAATAATGGCCTTGTAATCCTTAATAGTACCGGAGAACTTCTTGAGCACACCACCTTCACAGATCCAGATTTCATTACAGACAGTGTTAATGAATCTTTCATCGTGAGAGACAATAATAACACCACCCTTATAGCGAGCTAAAGCATCTTGCAAAGCATCCATGGATTCCATATCCAAGTGATTGGTAGGTTCATCGAGAACCAAAATATGAGGGTTTTGCATACTAAGGCAAGCAAAAGAAACGCGGGATTTTTGACCACCAGAAAGTGTCTTCATAGTCTGAAGACCCACCATACCAGTGATACCAAATGAACCCAAATGGCGTCGGTATTCTTCTTCTGTTTTGCCTGGGAAACGATCAGCCATAAAGCCAACAGCATTCTTTGTAAGATCAAGTTGATCAATGTGATGTTGTGTAAAGTAGGCAATGCGAAGACGACCATTTCTATGGACAGTACCTGAAGAAGGCTTGTTTTCTTCTGTCAATAACTTCAACATGGTGGATTTACCAGCACCATTAGGACCGACAATAGCAATACGAGAGTCCATTCTCAAGTCGATATTTACATTACGAATAATGGTCTTTTCAGGCTTATAGCCAAAAGTGACTTCATCCATTTGAAGGATAGGAGGAGAAAGAGCATCAGGATCAGGGAATTGGAAAGTAATAAGCTTCTCATCTTCTGGTGGCTCAAGGACAGGCAATTTCTCCAGAATCTTGATCTTGGATTGTGCTTGAGGAGCACGCTTAGCATTGTATCTCCAGCGATCAATAAAGTCTTGGAGATGCTTACGGTATTGTAATTGAGATTCGTATTCCTTAAATTGGGCCTTACGACGTTCTTCTTTAGTGGCATGGAAGTTAGTAAAGTTACCCTTATAGTAATCTAATTTCTCAGAGTGCATATACAAAATATCAGTAGCCACTTCATCCAAAAACTCTCTGTCGTGAGAAACAACAAGCAAGGTGTTTGGCCAAGTTTGAAGATAGTTTTCTAACCATACAATAGCAGGAATCTATAAAAAATAAGTCATGGTTTTCTTTACATACGCCTCACTTACATCCAACATGTTATCAGGTTCATCAAGCATAAGAACATCAGGTTGACAAAACAAGGCACGGGCAAGCGAGATTCTCATTCTCCAACCACCAGAGAATTCCTTAGTGGGTCTCTTTTGTTGTTCAGCATCAAAACCAAGACCAGCCAAAATAGCAGAAGCCTTGGATTCAGCCTTATCACTCTCAATATCAGACAACTTGCTAAAGACTTCCTTCAGTTCAGTATTCAATTGGTCTTTTTCAGCCTCCAACTTCTTCTTTTCTTCTTCAGTCAATTCATCAACAGCTTGTTCTTCAATCACTGTGATTCTAGAAGATAAGTCACGTTCTTTTTCAAGCAAATGTTCACGCCAGACATCAGCACGAAGCACCATTTCAATAGCAGGTGTATCATCACCATGTACTTCTTGTTCAACATAAAGAATAGAAATATGTTGAGGAACAGCAATTTCACGGCGAGACATGGCTTTCAACAAGGTGGATTTACCAATACCGTTCTTACCCACCACACCATAACGTCTTCCAAAAGCAAGTGTCAAATTGGCATCTGTCAAGATACGACGGCCAGCAAAAGAAATATCGAAATTCTCGACCTTGATATCCTTGTTCTTTCCCTTGGTAGAAGTATAATCCAAAATAGGGTTGTACATTTTGTATTCGTCTTGCAAGGCCTTTTGTTCGTTCAATAAGCGAGAAGCTTCATATTCTACTCGTGTATTGTTCTTTTCATTACGCTTGGCCATCTTGGCAGCAATCTTGGCTTCTGCTTTACGCAACTTTTCTTGGTTGACTTGACTTTGAACACGGCGACCTGAAGCATGTTCTAAATCAACACTACCTCGGCCTAGACTAACAGTAGCTGATAACCCACTCTGATTACCAATGGTCACAGAGTGCTCTAATTTAGATAGCTTGGCCGGTGCTGTTGCCTTTTTGTTGGATAAGAGGACTTGAGTCAAATGTTCACATAGTTTATTGATTTTGTCTTCATCGCCACCTGCATCAAGCAAAATAGGTTTGACAAAGTCAGCAATAGCATCTTCATCGTCTTCAAAGTCGTTTTCTCTTAAATAGCCATCGACATACTCAACAATGGCTTCGTCCACACCAGGCACTGCCTTTCTAATAAGCTGAACAGACATGATGTGAGAGTAAAAAAGGGAAGACCGCAGTAGGTTAGGTGGCTTGAGACGCGTGAAGCAGAGCTGTGACTTGGGATCCTTCTGATTCGCCCACAGAATTTTTAATAACTAAGACTGAAGGGATTTTTTTCTTGTTCTTTTCTCGCTGTAAAGATATCATGTATCAAGACACTTTTGAAGAAGACGACTTGATTGCCGAAGTTGAACTTGTCGCCCAAGCTCGTTACTCTCAAAACAACGATGTAGATGACGCGTTTGAAACTGAAGGTAACTACACTTTATCATCATCAAAAAATAGCTTACATTGTTTCTAGTAGTTCCTCCTCAAACAAGCACCACTCAAATCCCCGATGGTGTCAGAAACTTCATTCTTCACTTTTACCGTAATGTGATTGACAACAATGTCTATGAGCTTCACAACATCTATGATAGCTCATTCAACAAATTGACTGAAAAGTACTATCAAAAGCAAGCTTGGCCTGAGGCTGATATTATTGCCCCTCTTGTCAATGATGGTAATGTACATGGTAGTTCAATAGAAACCTAACACTATGATAGACCAAGTTTTCTTGACATTGTATCGTGAACTCTACTATCGTCATATTTATGCTCGTTTGTCTCCTTCTTTGGAACAACGTTTCCATTCTTATGAAAACTATTGCGACCTCTTCAACTATATCTTGAGTAAAGTAATTATCTATCTACTTGTTGTATACTAACAGTCTTCAAATAGACTCTGATGGTCCTGTCTCATTGGAGTTGCCTAACCAATGGCTTTGGGATATTATTGACGAATTCATTTACCAATTCCAATCTTTCTGCAACTTCCGTGATCGCATTAAAACTAAGACTGATGCTGAAGCTACTATGATTCAAGAAAACTCTCAAATCTGGAGTTGTTACAGTGTCTTGAATGTGCTTTATTCTTTCATTCAAAAGTCTCGTATCAATGAACAATTGTTGGTCAGCAAGAATGGTGGTGATATGATGGAAGCTGCTGGTGAGTTTGGTTCTCGTCCTCTCTACAAAATGTTGGGTTATTTCTCTATTGTGGGTCTTGTTCGTGTTCATTGTTTGTTGGGTGATTATATCCTTGCCTTGAAGATGATGGATAACATTGTGTTGAACAAGAAGGCTATGTTTGCCCGTGTCACAGCTTGTCATGTCACTACTTACTATTATGTTGGTTTTGCTTACATGATGCTTCGTCGATATGCTGATGCTATCAAGGCATTCTCTACTGTCTTGTCTTTTATCCAAAGAACAAAGCAATACCACTCTCGTTCTTACCAATTTGACCAAATTGCCAAGAAAGGAGATCAAATGTATGCTCTTTTGGCTATCTGTATTGCTCTTTGCCCTACCAGATTAGATGAAAACATTCACTCTCAGCTCCGTGAAAAATACGGTGAACAACTTTTCAAGATGCAAAAGGGTGAAGAATCCCTTCCTGTGTATATTGACTTGTTCCAATTCGCTTGTCCCAAATTCCTTTCGCCTACCGGAAAGGGTGTTGATCCTCACCAAAACCAACTCAAGGTATTCATGTCTGATATCAAGAACCAAATTCATCTCCCCACACTTCGTTCATTCATGAAACTCTATACTTCTATGGGTATTGACAAATTGGCCAAGTTTTTGGAGGTTGATTCTGAAGAACTCAAGACGCAATTATTGATCTTTAAGCAAAAATCTCGTCAATACAAGTGGGTCAGTGGTAATCTTTTGGAAGGTGAATATTTGCCTACTTCAGACCTTGATTTCTGTTTAAAGCAAGATGTGGTTCATATCGCAGAAAGCAAAGTGGGTCGTCGTTATGGTGACTGGTTCTTGCGTAATATTAATCGTTGTGAAGATATTTTGGCTAATTTGGAATTGAGCAAGGCTTAAGAAAAAAAAATATGAAGAAAATGAAAAACTTGCCATTGTATTATAAAATGTTTTTTTATTTTATTTTATTTTATTCTATTCTATGTGTTTAATATCTAGAAGCCATTTGTTGACAAGATTTAAGGGCTTCAAGGTACCATTGACAGGCACCGAAATCATTGTTGTTAGCTTCAAGACAGCTAGTGAAAGCCTTAGCATCAGCTTCACAAGCATTGCCTTGAGGAGCTTGATATTGTTGTTGATATTGTTGAGGTTGATATTGAGGTTGTTGAGGTTGTTGAGGTTGTTCGGGTTCAGAAGAACTACCGCTAAAGATGGAGGAGACACCATTGGCCTATTCAACGAATTAAACATGAATTTATACAACTCTATTGTCTTACCAAAGTGTGACCAACAGCAGAACCAACAGCAACACCAGCAGCAGTTGTGGCCACTAATTAAAAAAAAAAAAGATTAACCCCTGAATTTTATGTAATGTCTAAAATTACTTTGAGCAAACAAGCCAGGTTGTTGAGGAGCAGCTTGAGCAAGAGCAGGGGGAGCAGCAGCAGGAGCAGGAGTCATGGCGTGTTGTTGAGGAGCAGGAGCTTGTTGAACAGGCTTAGGAGCAGGTGGGGGAGGTGCTTGACGAGCAGGCATGGTGTGTGCTTGACGGGTTTGTTGAGCAGGAGCAGAACGTCTGGTCTATAGGCAGTACATGAGCGGGAATTCATCATGTGTCATTGTATACTTACTTGGCGAGGCATATTAAAGTATAAAAGGAATTAAACTATGAGATCAAAGTTTTTTGTTTCTTAACTTGCCAAATTGAGCAGTCACTGCCTGATCATTTATCCAGGGTCAATGAGTGTTGGTGATACCATAGAATAGAGCTGAATTGATATTTAAAATGACATAGGCACTGGATTCTAGTAGTAATTGATCTTTTTTTTTTTTTTTTTTCAGGAATCATTGGAGTTTAATGAAGAGTGCACACATATCAATCGGATCTACATTAAAAAATTACACGCATTTTGTCATTAAGATAGAAAAATGTCAGATCATTTAAACTTCTTTTGTCAGGCAATATTATGACGTAAATGGCCCTTTTCAAATGTAAAAAGTTCATTTATAACTTTTGCTTCTTCATTGAATATATTGTTGAAACAGAAACTAACTTACAATGATGTTTCGTTTGAGTTTGCATGAAATTGATTGGTTGACTACCAAGTTAAAACAGTTACTACATAAAGAAAGAATCATCCTATTTTTGTAACACCATGCAAGGTATCTTCAAATGAAATTCGTCTATCAAGCGATGACTCAAGCTGTAAAATCCGGTATTTTTTTTAAACCTTTCTCTTGTTCTTCTTTCACTTCTCTCTCTCTTTCTTTCTTTATACTATCATGTCCCTAAGAAGATTATCTCGTCACCTGTGTATTATCAACAAACGCGCTCTTCATCTAAGTATACAAAAAAGGGTCTTTAGTCAGACACCCATCATTCCTTCCAAGACAGAAGCACCTCGAACTGCACGCTTAGACTCTATTCAATCCAACTCACCTTACCACTTTTATCAAAACAAAGTCTTGGACGAATACATAGCCCAACCTGTTAACCCAAGTACGTTACGTCAGTTTATCTTTTTTGGTCGACAAATGAATACGGATCGCTTACTCAAGTCAGCCAACTGGGTACGCAACGAACTCTTGGTCCGCCTTGCCCACCGTATTCGTGATTTCCAACAACTCCCCTTTTTTGTGGGCACAAATCCTCACATTGAGTATGTCTATAAACTCTATTGGGGTGCATTTGAATCATTGCGTACCTTCCCTCCTATTGCAACACACAATGACAACACGCGCTTTTGCGACCTGCTAAGGAACTTGTTAGAAGATGGTCTTTTAGTCTTGCCACGACTAGCTCAGGGATTAAGTGAGAGTGCAGCTTATTACCCGCCTGAAAAAAAGGATTTGGATCTGTTTCTAAGTCGTATGCTTCGATCCAGAGTGTCAAGGCGAATTTTGGCTGAACAACATATTGCACTAGCAGAAGCATGTGAACATGATTGGGATCACCACACTGGGTTTGGTGATGGTTATGTAGGCATTATTTTTGTTCATTGCTCAGCGAGCCAGATTGTAGAACGATCCAAGAATTTAGTCTATCAGCATGTGCATCGATACCAAGAGCAATCTAACGATGTACCACCTATTCAAGTTCATATTCAGCATAACGGATTTGTAGCCAAACACTCTAAAGATGAGATCCTTTTTGCTTATGTAAGTGTATATCTTTCTTCATGTTTAGGATCGATTGACTTAGTTGCAAAAAAAAAAAGGTACCTGAACAATTAGAACATATCCTGTATGAATTATTAGATAATGCCGTCCGATTTACAATGCAAAAACACCCTAGTGGCAACTACCCACCCATTCAAGTGACTGTGAGTGCCAATGATTCAGATGTGTATTTCAGAGTGTCTGATCAAGGTGGAGGCATGGCAAAAGAACGTTACGACTGTTTATGGTCTTATCAATCACGCGCACAAGTAGGCGATTTCAAAAATTTCAAACAAGTGCAAAAACTACCTGCTTCTATTGATGAACGAGCAAGTCAAGCGTCTGAAATGAGACACCGTCACTTGGGTGTTGGGTTAACAATGAGTCGAGTCTATGCGGAATATTGGGGTGGAGAATTACAGGTGCTGACGATGGATGGCTATGGCACAGATGCCTATGTGCGTATTCCAAGGTTAGGCACCAATGCAGAGAATTTGGGTATTGAACGACAATCACATCCTGTGTTTCATAACAGTATCAAGTCTGGATCGTCCATTACAGGCACACATAAAAAGAAAAAATCGACAAAAGATACAGTGAAAAAAGAATTAAGACTCAAATCGTCAGGTCCAAGTCTGAAATTCCTATCCCCAGAGCAACAGCTTCTTGATACCAGTCTGACATCAGAATCATTTAGTGGAAATGGCTGGAGTGAAAGCCATATGATACAGTCTTAAATAAAAAGAAGGATGTTCAAGAATACGTTTATTTATCATTAAGCTTTTTGTTTCCAAGTATCATCGAATCCTACACCATCAAAGTCCCAATTACCATCTACATCAACGGCCATTTGAGCTACTCGAAGCCAGATTAAGTCAAGATTAGGATCACCGTGAGGACCGTACATCACTTGAGCAACAGCGCAAGAACGAACAGCTTTGATAACATGAGCTTCTTTACGTTCCAATGCTTTGTCGAGTACAGGAAGCCATTGGTTTTGACTAGAGTCTGTATGAACCGAAGGCTTGTAGTCAATCAAACCCTCAAGATAGAATTCAGGTCTTCCTTCTGCCACATAATAGATGATTGTCTCTGCAAGATGTGCCTGTAATAAAGCCACTGCTTCAGAAGGTGCTACTCTTGAAATAAATTGATGAACAAACTCGGTTGAAGTCAAGACATGGACCAAAAAGAAGCTGAGTCGTAAGACACCAGGATAGTCTTTACGAACACCGGCGGCACCCGTCAAGATAGCTGCTACACTGTACAATTCCTTGAATTTGGCTTGAATGTTCTTTGTGTTCTCGTTCAATCCCCATTGCTTCACATAATGCTTGACGCGTTCAACGGCTTTTTCATTAGCAAGAATAATCTTGAACTTATTATCGTCTGTAGACTTGACCAAGTTGTCAAAGACGGGATCTTTTTGAATATGATTGAAGATGGCAAACAGAGAATTGTTCTTCATGTAATCAGGACCATGGTTATCATCCACGTCAACAGAGCGATCCTGATGAGCTGTAGAAGTTGTCTTTTCATCAGCAATGCCTAAACGCGTAGCCAGCTGGCTTGTAATTTGGTCAAAGGCTTGACTGACATAGCCTCGGGCAACCGTATGTGCATTTTCAGCTAAGGATTGAGCTTGGCTTGGAAGTAAATTGGATCGGTTCAATTCAGGTTGATGTGGAATCACAGGTGTAAAGTAAGGTTCTGTTAAAGCAGCCATGGATAATCCTTCAGCAACAATACCGGGAATATCAAACTCAAGACCATAACCAATATGAATCAAAGGATGATATAAGCCACCTACAGTACGAGCCAAGAAGTCGTTGCTCCAGACAAAACGACGGACAGTTTCGAGCATGCCAAATCTATCAATTTCAAGCTTGAAGAAATTTAAGAAGCTAGTGTAGGCAGCGGCATCCCCAAGATGTTGTTTGTAGTTATCTCGAGTGATTTCACCAATGGAAGGAGGCAAAGGGCGTTGGTCTTTAGCATGAAAATCAAAGATTTCTTGAATTCTTTCCTTGGTGGCGCCAAAAGAGTAAGCAGCTAAAAGGTGATGAATCAAGTGACTGTATCGTTATGAGTATATAATGCTATGTACATATGGAATACGCTACTTGTGAAATTTTTTATCATTGAAGAAGATGTGAAACCTTTCATTGTTTTGAACCAAGAGTTGCTCAGATAATGAAGCTGCAGCAGGACTAAGCCCGGGCACAACAAGAGAGAATGTTTCAGGTTTGTTAGGAATAGTAGGTTTAAAAGAAGACATGTTAATGCAAGTTTGGATAAAATAAAAGTAAAAAAAAGGAACAAAAAGGAAAATATAAATTTATATAGCTAGTAAACCCAAAAACGTAATGGTGTAGTCATAAAATGGTCAATGTTGTCGTCGTACTTTAAAAAAATGGAAACACAATATGTTCTCATTCTCGGTATTAACAAGCACTACCATTCAAAGTGGCTGTCTTTTTCCTCAAATACAAGTAGATACTGACATACTCAGAGGCATCAAGGCAATCAACTTTTTCTTTCATATAGTTTATTTGAATTGTTGACTCCGAGTTTATGCATTTTGAAATTGTCACACGGTTGAGCTTTAAAATTACCTAAAAAGTGAAAGTGAAGAGGCCAAGTTTGATTAATCAGCATAAAGAGGCTTTTTTTTATGTATCTATTACACAACCAAGCGATTTTCACGTTGAGCGAAGCGAATATTGTATGGATTAGGTTGAACAGTAGCACCTCCATCATGCAGATCATCCAAGTCAGGATAAAGTTCAGTACCATCTTGTGAAAGAACAGGCTTAATTTCACAGCGAGCCATAACTCTTGTCATTGTATTGAACAGTTCATTTTCAGCCTAATATATGTCAGCGATTGTCTCTGTCATTTAAGACCTTACCAAGTAAATACCAGGACACATACGTCTGCCCCAACCAAACACAAATTGGTCTCGGTTTTGAATATTACCGTTACTACAGGCATAAATAGATCTTGAATCGCCCAAGAAGCGTTCAGGAATAAATTTTTCAGGTTCAGGATAAGTGTTGCTATCATTGTGAAGTGTATGAATATTACTGAGCAACACAGTGCCCTTTGGAATGATATAATTTTTGTAGACAACTAACCATAGGCGTTAAACGAATAGCTTAGATTTTATCATCTTACCATCCTTGCTTGCTTTTCGAGGAATATTGAACAAGGCAGGAGGCCTGAAACGCAAGCACTCCTTTTGAAATGCGATGAAGTAAGGGAGTTCAAGACGATCAGCAAAGGTAGGAATACGCCCATGTCGGTTGATGAAGGTATCCACTTCATCCTGAAGTTTTTTCTGGACTTGAGGGTGGTTACATAAAATAGAAAATGTCCATAAAGTAGAAGCAGCAACCGTATCAGAGCCAGCGACAAGCAACTCGCCTAATTCAATGTTAAAATAGTCCATCTAATATCATGCCTTTCTTACTCATCAGCACCAAAATGTTTTGTTCATCAAGGCCAAATTCCTCCTTGATCAAATCTAACTTTTTGACTAAACTGTTGTTCTTACTTTCTCGAGCAGCTTGAACCAATTTGACAAGAAGGGGAAAGACTGTTGTGTCTCTGTACTTTCTCATGGCACGTTCACGTCTAAAGAAAATATCCAAGAAGGACAAGATAGGGAAAAAAGATCCAGGATCATTGACAACATTAGCAAACTCAAGACCTGTTTCCATAATGTAAATAATCTGCTTGTACAAGGGGTCATCAGCAGACTTGACGCCAGAAATACCAAATGCAGCAGCCAAAATGATATTGACAGAAGAACAACGCACAAAAGTAATAGGATCCACTTTACCAAAACGCTCTGTTTGTTCAATCAAGGTGTTGACCAAATGTTCCGCTTCACCTTGTAAGAGCTCGTGAAATCCGTCCACAGATTTAGGTGACAGAACATCCAGAATGGCTGTACGTGCATTTTTCCATTGCTTGCCATAGTTAACAAATACAACACCTCTAGATCATATGAATAAGTCTTTCCTCCTTTCTATGCTTTACCTTTCTCCTTCTCCAAGAATACCATTACCCCAAGTCATATAGGGTCTTCCAGAAGTATGGGCACCTTGTGCAACAAAGAACTCATGTGCTGTATTTGGTTCACTGATAAACACCCATTCTTGTACACCCATTTTGATTCGTAGGATAGGACCTAATTTCTGATGCCATTCAGTAATTTTGAAGGCAGGCACTTTTCCTAGCAATGGAATATGACCTAGATAATAATAAGCACCTTCAGGTGTAGGGATTTCGCCAAAGACAGATTTAGCTGACGCGAGTTGTTTAGCATGGTGTCTCTTGATAGCTTTCTTAATACAATAAGTAGCAAGACCAGTTGCTGCCACAGTACCGAGAATCGAGACAACTTTATCTGATTTTTCAAATCGATTGAATCTCTGTAGAAATGTAGAATAATATGTTTCCATTCAAATAAAAGTAACAAGAGTAAAATGCAGAAAAAAACAAAACAAAATATTTATATGTCTCAAGTTGCACTTATAAGTGACACATACACAATAAACCCAGTTTGTATTCAGGCATTCAATTGACTTGATTGGATATACATAATGAATTTTAAATAAATTTGTACATTTGCAACTCTTTTTCTGACAATATGGCAGTAAATTGATCTTGTTGAATACTTGTATGTTTGATATCAATAATAGGGGCATCGCATTGCACAGTTTGAATGTCTTGTTCCTTATCTCTTAAATGCACCTTTGTTAAGTGATTAGACAAGGCATAAAAAGATGATTAGACTTACCCAATTATCTTTTGTAGAACAGATATAAATAGTACTTCCTTTTTCAAAATGAGAGCATTTAAAAGAATCAAACATCATTTCACAAGACCAGTCCAAGACATTGATTAAAGCAGGGGAAGCATTCAAATGACTCATGTAAATCTTACTGTTATTGTCTTTGGCTGCCGTACAGACCGTGTTACCATAGAAACTCGCTGAAAATAACTGTGGATTGTGTTCTAAGGGACAATAGGCGTACTGACCATCTGATCCAAGCTGCCAACTATAGATGCTCTGTTCATCTGCACAGACAATAGCATCTAATGTTGAGTGAATTGAGGTGATTGGTGTAACAGTTCCTCCCATAGGCTTTTTTAACACATGCAAACTACTCTTTGTGTTACGTATGTCAAATACCATTAAATCACCGGTCACTGAACCACAATAAAGCGTATGGCTTGTTTTGCTATCAAATGCGCATGAATAACAAGGTGTGCTAAGTCTATAGGATTGCACAACCAAGTTTTTAGTCATTGAGGTCAGTTTAAGTGTCTTGTCATCGCCTGTGGAAAGAATCATGGCTTGCGGTGAATGCTTTATATCCCGTATTCTGTCTCGATGGTTTATAGACACAAATTCAGTTAATGAAGGATCATAGACATTGATTTTTCGTAGTCCATATGTATTACTTCGAGTCTTATGTGTAGCAAGGACAACCATGTCCATAAAGGGATTCAAATCTACAACTTGATAATGCTATGGATTTGGTTAATTGTGTTTGTACATACATATATACAAGATAGTTTACTTCATTTGGAAATTTAACTTTGTACTTGTATATCAGTTTATCTTGTTGTTGTGGTATACTGGGTGGAGGTGCAAGTGGTCTAGTGGTGTGCTGTATGCCATTTTCAGGCACAAGTGAATTTAATTCTAGTTTACATTTTTCAATCTCGCCTTTCAAAATAGCATTTTTCTGTACAAGATCTTTGAGTGTCTTGCTGGCTTCTTCTATTTGTGATTTAAGTGATTTTAGATCTTCTTGGTTCTCGGGTATCAATTTTGTTGGCCAAATATGTCTTGGTTCTGACTTTACAGCAGGTTTTCTAGTCTAGGGAATCAATCCAAGACATGTTGATGAGGAAGCACTTACTTGCATATAGGACAACAAGCAGCACCAAATTTCGATAGCATATCACGTATATGCGTACTAATACAACTAATCTAAAGATGAATTTCTCATGAGAGAACTCACAAGAAATAAGATATTACCTCTTGCCAAACACATGTCCACACTTTAAGTTGACTATACGATGAAATCCTCCATTGGTCCATGACGTTTGACAGAGGGTGCAAATGTCTACTTCATGATCTGCTTCTTCTTCTTCTAGATCATTACTTGTGTCTACTTCAGCATGATGTCTTTTTCTTGAATTAAGGTTGTCAAAAGGAATCACGATGGGTTTCTGAAAGTCATGTTCATCCTCGCTTGAATCAGATGGTGATCGTATAGGATCCATGAGTGGAAAAAAATACAAAACTTTTTTTTTTTTTTTTTTTTTTTTTTTTTTCGGAAGGTGGGCTTAGACATGGTCAAGCATTATTTTTTTTTTTTTTTTTTTACTACGCTATGTGATCGAGGAAACAATATGTATCTCTCTGAATTAGACA
The DNA here is from genome assembly GCF_025201335.1 of Gilbertella persicaria. Lineage (NCBI taxonomy): Eukaryota > Fungi > Mucoromycota > Mucoromycetes > Mucorales > Choanephoraceae > Gilbertella > Gilbertella persicaria. The sequence continues at coordinate 224,232 of NW_026251999.1, forward strand.
TGAAACATAAAGACTCTCTTTCATTCGATTCAATTGAGAAAAAGAAACGTACTGTAGTCATGTTGTATTTAAAGCATACACATAAATACAAAACTTTTTTTTTTTTTTTTTTTTTTTTTTTGCTAAACATGGATTGTAAGTAAATGGTTTAACACTCAAAGAGCTATTTGCTTTGATAAGAGCAGTATAAAACCGATTTCTCGGGAAATCGCAGTGAATGGAAATAACTTGTTTAAGAAACAAATCTCATAACAGGATGATTAAGCGGTTATTATGTGCCTTGATGACGATGAGATCATTGACGTAGCACGAAGGAATAATACAATGTTGTGTTTGTATTAAAAAAAAACTTAAACGCGACCAGTGATAAATAAAAACATCAAACTGAACCATAGTCAAGAATAAAACCGTGTTTTTTCGTCTCATACAAAACGAAAAAAAACAAAACAAAAAAAGAAGCGAGTCTGTATTTTCGCTTTTTAAAATAATGACAATGGAATGCTTTTATCAACCGAAAAACAAATTAACGTTAGCATTTCTTCTAAAATCAGTTAGAAGAAGAAAGGGAAAAACAGATGTACCGCAATATTTTTTTTTTTTTACAAAACAAGAAAGATAAGCCCAAATATGCAAAATGAGTTTTTTTTTTTTTTCGACTCCTGCTTATATCAACTATGCAAAACCATTGACGTAAATGATTGCATTCACAAAGCACATTATTATCAAAAAGTTTTTCTCTCAAGGGTGTCTCCCTAAAAATGAATTTCAATATAGACTGCTTTGAGAAACCAGGATATATAGTTACTTGCAATGTTTTGGTAAATAGAGAATATTATGCATGTCGACATCAGAAAACATACCAAGATTTAGTGTGTTTTTCCTCTTTTATTATTATTATTATCGATTAAATATATATATTTACAAGGCTGCTTAAAAAGCAGGAAACTTAGAGCTAAAGATATCACCACGAATATGGCCATAAAGATGAACAGGTTCTTTGTACTTTGCAAAGCAATTTGTATCTCCATCATCTTTGACCTTGGGTACAAACGGAGGCTTGTTTTTACGCTTGACGACTTGTTCAAAACTAGTGTCTTTAAACCATGCATGTGTCTTGATTTCTTCACTTGTGAAACGTCCTTCGATATCATTGGTGAGTAAATTCTGAAGCAGATCCTTGAGTTCAGGACTCATGTCTTCAGGCCAATCAATGCGGCATTCGAGAATCTTTTGATACAGATTCACGGGATTCTTATCGATAAAAGGGGCACGGCCCACCACCATTTCAAAGATCAAGACACCAAGACCCCACCAGTCAACAGCCTTTGTATAGCCTTTAGAAAGAATGATTTCTGGTGCTAAATAATCAGGCGTACCACAGACAGTCCAAGTCATGTCGTCCACACGTTTAGCAAAACCAAAATCAGTCAACTTGACATGACCACGAGCATCAATCAAGATATTTTCAGGCTTCAAGTCACGATAGACAATGCCGTTTTCGTGAAGATAAGCCAAGGCCAACAAGACTTCAGCTGCGTAAAATTTAGCTGTCTGTTCCGAGAATTTCTTTTCTTTGCGCAACATGCTAAACAGCTCACCACCAGGTACATAGTCCATGACCATAAACAGGTGTGTATCGTCCTGGAAAGCATCCCATAAAGTAACCAAAAAAGGATGAGAAATTTCTCTCAAAATGGTAGGTTCATTGTTGATATGCTCCACTTGTTTTAATCGGACAATATCGTATTTGTCAAGTGCCTTGATAGCGTAGTGCTTGCCATTGACTTTACTTTGAGCCAAATGGACACGACCAAAGGAACCTGTGCCAACAGTACGTTTAAGGACAAAATCGTCTAATCTTAATTTTCTGTGCTTTTGACGACGTTGCTTTGTATTGGATGATCTTGCACGAGGTACAGCATGGGTGCTTACTCGTGTCACGTGGACTGGTCGTGGAGTGAAATGAGATTTAGTTGGTGAGCGGGGAGGAATTGTAACGGAGTCTTGACTAGTTTGATCGGGAACAGATAAAGTTGAAGCAGGAGGAGCAGGAGCAGCAGCTGTGCTCTCGGACTTTAGATCAAGACTAAAATAGCTATCAACTTGTTGTTCACCTTGTGGAGGTAAAGGAGATAAGGGAGAAGCATGCGTAGGTGAAGAAGAAAGATAGTCCGGCACAGCGCTCTTTGGCACAATGGGCTCTTGTTGTTCATGGTTGTCAAAATGAGTGCTTTTCTGAATGATGGGTATAGGAGCTAAAGACAATGAGTATATCGCTCAAAAAGGAAACAACTGTCAATAGAATACCTTTTTTATTGTTATTTACAGGTGAATGAGGTGGTGAATGATGATGACTGTCTGTGCCATTGTTCATCGGAGTGAACATCATGGAAGAAGGGAGATTTAGAGAATGTGATGATGAGTTCTTTCTTGATGTTTGTCCTGGTGTCATTATACTACTAGTGCCAGCTATATATTGATAAGTAAAAAAAAAAAAAAAAAAAATTGTTTTCTAAAATAGGTATTTACCTGAATAACAGCTGCCTTCGTCGCTTGTGATGCTACTAGTAATGCTAGGTGTCTTTGATAAAGTAGGTGAAGATGATGAAGTTGAAGTATTTGATTCTTGACTATGTGAGCGTTGATGCTTCTTTGTTAATGTCGATCGACGAATGAGTTGAACACCTTTGTTAATAAGATCCATTTTTTTTTCTTTCTTTATGATTGTATGTACAAATAAATATATAAATAAATTATGATAAAAAAAATTTGACAAAATGTCAATTGTTGATTCATTTCTGATATTTATATGAGTTTCGAATGAAACTCAGTCACAAGGTACCTGACACCCAAACCAGCAAACTACTCCATTTGGAGATATTCAGATGCCGAAATATCATTCGGATAAAGGAAAAGATAAGACTAAAATTACGTAGATGGGTCACTTTGCCAGACTCCGCTATTGTGCTGGGACATTGGTGCAATTAAGAATAATATCCTAAAATGAGATCACGACTTATCTCCCCAAAAATGTACAAATTTGATTTCTATCATCCCACTTGATGTTTATCAGTGAAGAAATATAAGGAGGGACAGGTTTTCTTTGTTATTTGATTGTACATATCAGTATGATCAAGACAAAGATAGGCTTTATTTACGGTTAGAAGTTATTTAAACTTGTATTTGCTAAATGTATATATATATATATTTTATGGAGCCAAATAAAAAAGTAAAAACCAGAGTGATAAATACCCGCCCATCTATATATATATATATGGTATCTCAGATAAATTTGATGTCATTTCCTTCATGGTATCTATTGTTATTTCATAAATTACACTTGACAGATTCATTTAATACTATACACATTGACAAACGCCACTCCCCATGGAAGAGGCGCAAACGTAAGTGTTACGCCACCCTATTTTAAAGCATCTCTTCAAGAGCTTATTTCTAGTATTTAAAACCCAAGTCTTCCCTTGTTTCATGACTTTCGAACATGTTTTGTTGCTTCTGCAGTGATTTGATCCATGTTAGATATCACCACTCATTACCTTAACAAAAAAGAATTAAGCTTGTTTTTGCTTGGAATCAAATTCAATTAAATCAAGTTTACAAAGACCGATTGTTAATTTAATTGTCTCCATGATTCAGCCAAAAAGAAACTGAATCAAGTCCAGTTACTTTTCTTTTCTCTCTTTCTCTACTGTTTTTGTGTCTTTTCCAACGGTCTATAGTCAGCTCACTTGAGAAAGGTTGTGCCCTCAAAATAAAAGGCGAATATATGCCTGGGTATCAAGAACTTAAAATAATAACTTTTTCACAGTAACAATCGAACCCTTTTTCTTTCTTTGTTTCTTTCTTTTTTTTTTTTTTTTTTTTTTTTTGATACCATAATAAAGGAATATGAGTATCTTATTATCAATGGTACTTAAAATTCTAATGATTTTACTGCTTCAAAATAGCAGCTCATTTCTACTGGTTTCCTTGCTTATTATTCAAAAACATATTTACATATACACTTTCTTAAACTTTAAAAACCTTATCTTTTATGGAGTTAATTAAGGTCATGAATCAAAACCAATTACCAACAAAATCACTTTATAAATATTAATGGTATCTTTAGATTTTTACATAGCTGTTTATTTCCGACTATAAGCAAAAGAAATGATGCCTTCTTGACTTGAGGGCTGCAGATAATGAGAGCCAGTATGAGAAATAATCATAAGGTGTTGAGAACTACCTACTAAATCTCAAAGACATCTACTGTAGATATAAGGTTTTGTTACAATGCGCTAATATACTTATAATAACTTCTTTTAAATGCGAGGAACCCTTTTGCTTTTTCAAAAAATAAGATAATAAGGTGGCAATGTTAGCAGAGAGGATCACTGGGCGTAAAGCAACAGTGTAAACCCTACCATAATACAGGGGAGTTGGTCATTGCAAGGATAACAAGCAAGTCCTCCACTACCAAGTTGTGCTAGCAACTTGTCTGATTTCAAGTCCTTCGACAGACGGAACCTTGGTCACCTTTCGGTCAAGCACAATTCCACAGCAGAGAAAAGTGTTTCCTTTAAAATTGATATTCTTCAACATTATGCCGATGATATAAACACTGAGTTCAAATACAAAATGATCACTTTTGTAAGAGCATTTTCTTTAGAATTAACTTCGACATCTACCACAGTCTCCAAGCATACTTAGCAGATCGACGATCTTTTTGTATACAAGTATTCAAGGACTGGATTCTTGTTGATATAACCAACATGAAAAACCTTAATAGCTTGAAGCAATTCTTTGGCTCATTTAACACAGACACATACTTTCCCTACTTTGAAGCCTTGTTAGTAGAATGTCGATACCTTCAACCTTGATTTATCATCAAAACTTGTTGGGCTGAATATCAACAGTTTATGGATTGATAATGGAAGGTGGTGCTGTAATACAAGATTACTCCAGTCTCTCTTGTGATGCTAAAGTGACCCACGTGAAGATCTAACACTTGCCGTTCATCAATCCTCTAAAGTTAAGGGGACCTGATGTTTTAGCGTTTCACCTATTTTGGCACTGTTTAGGATGCAAGCTTACAATTAGATCATGCTGTGACTATGAATTGAAGTACCGAAAGAGCTTTTCTGTTTTGGAGGTTTGATATTTAGAGTTTAAACCGGTCTTTGAAGCTGATATAGAATATAATTAGAGTTTATTAAAGAATGAATGATCACAGGGGGGAAGTTTAAGTTTCTTATCATCATGGTATCAAAACAGCACTAATCTGAATGGTTTAGTATACGAACCCTGTATATATAGTCATATAAGAAGTGGGGGGGGGGGACAACACTAAAGCATGAAATATCGGAGCAGCGGAAAGACGAATGATGCAACATATAGTTTAAAGAATATAAGTTTAATGAATATATATAGATGATGGTGTATATAGTATGTAACTTTTCATTTTTTTTTTTTTTTAGCCTTGTCGTTGACTGTAAATAAAGATCAGTGATATGTAAACAAATGTGGTTAAACTTACCGAGGAGCACAACGAATGATATTATCCACTCTCAAAATCATTTCAGCAGCTTCAGAAGCAGATAAAAGAACTTGTTTCTTAAGCTTGTATGATTCAGTAATACCCAATTCTCTCACGTCAGCAACAACACCATTCACCATATCTAAACCACTGGTAGATTGACCATCATAATGAGCAGCTCTTAATTGAGAAACAAGTTCAGATGAATCAAAACCAGCATTGTCAGCCAAGATGGTAGGCATTTGACGCAAGGCTTTGGAGAAAGATTCAGCAGCAATAGCACGCTTACCAGCAGTCTTGGAAGCCACTTCATCAACAGCTTTAGACATTAACATCTCAGAACAACCACCACCGAGAACAGTACGGGGTTCACATACAGTCTGTGAAAGAACAGAAAGAGCATCATGAAGAGATCGTTCAGCTTCATCCAACAATTGTTGTGTAGCACCACGCAACACAATGGTACATGCTTCACCAGCAGCAACACCAGAGAACTTGATCAATTTGTCTTCACCAATAATGATCTCTTCAATCAAGTCACAGTGACCCAACTTGACAAGTTCAGGATGATCAAATGTAGAGGCAATCTCACCTCCTGTGACAAGGGCAAGACGCTCAACACCTTCAAAATCAGCATGTTCAATGGTGGCAATACCAGCATCAGCCAATAACTGTTCAGGCCAGTTGTAGATCAATTGACGGTTCACGAAACAGTTGATACCGTGGTTCTTGATCTTTTCAACCTTTTCCTTCATCTTGTCACGTTCAGCACGCTCAAGTTCAGCAAGCTTACCAGTGGCATCAACACGGACACGAGCACCAAAGATCTTGATCTTGTCTGTGTCCATGGCTAATTGAAATAGAGGAGATCAATTTGACTGCTTTCTCTCTCTTCATAGACTTACATGTATTGGCAATCAAAATATTAGCGTTTTCAATACGTTTAGGACAGTTGACACCGATCTTTTTGTCCAAAATAAAGCCTAAACATAGCGTAAGCTTCATTTGCGACTCGTTTCTTTTCTTACCTTCATCTAAATAAGAATCCATTAATTTTCCACCAGGCTTCTTGATGATCTGAATGTTCTCCAGGTTAGTAGAACCCTTGAGACGAAGGACAGCATCCACAGCCAATTCAGCAAAATATTCTTTATCTTGAGACAAGACTTTGGAACTAAGTGTTGTTTTGGCAATATTGATCAAATCTTGACGGAAAAGAGTTTGGTCTGCACTGTGATCAATAGCACTTTGTTCCAATGTCTTGTAAGCAGCAGCAGAAGCAAGGCGGTAACCTTCAATGATCGTTTGAGGATGAATGTGTTGGTTGACCAAGTGTTCTGCTTCACGCAAGAGTTCAGCAGCCAACACACAGACCGAGGTAGTACCGTCACCTACTTCATCGTCTTGTACTTTGGAGATGTTCACAAGGACCTTGGCAGCTGCGTTATCGAGTGCAATCGATTTAAGGATAGTGGCACCATCATTTGTAACCAAGATCTCACCTGTACTGGCTGATTGAAGGATCTTGTCCTGAGAACAGAATCAGTTATCTATCAGACACGCGTTTCTTGTTAACTTACCATGCCTTTAGGACCTAATGTACTCTTGACAAGGTCACCGACTGCAATAGCACCGATAAAAGAAGACTTGTGACAAACTGATGAGTATGTCTGTTGACTAGATGATGATGTTTATGGACTTACCAAACGAGCATTTTCAGCTCTTTCTTCAGTTGCTTGATCCTGGAAAATGTTGACAGGGGCTAAAGACTATATACATCGTTGGTTCATAAGGTCTGTTTTTTTCTTCATCACTTACCATTGTATACAGAGGAAGATGAAAAAAAGAAAAGAAAAGAAAAAAAGCGAAAGAGAGGAGAAACAAGCGCTGTCAAAAAAAATTAATTTTTTTTTGCTACTAAAGAGCACGCGCTTCTACCACCAAAGGAGTTTGGAAAGTGACGACTCAGTCTTTATGCTCTCCTGTATAAGAACAACTCTTTTATGTTGAATTTGATTGGCTCATTGTAGCTATATATATATATATAGAAAAAGTCTGTTATTTCTTTTTTTTTTCAAGTCCTATGCAGCCTAATCTCACTCAACTACAGTACCAACAGTTGCAAATACAACAGCAACAACAAAGACTGGCCAGTATGATGCAACAAAAACAAAGAACTGGACAGCCATGGGATGAGAAACAACTCTTGTTACAGAAACAACGGTTAGGCATGATGAGACCTACCCCTATGGTACCTAATAGACCACGATTATCACAGCCTTCTGTTGTGCCTAGCACAAGTCCAGCCAAATTACCTGAAGCCAAAACCATATTAGTAGAAACAGAAGGACAAAAACGAAACCTGAAACAATACCAAGAACGCGATGACATCTATCAAGACACACTGAATCTACAACATAAACGTCATATTGAACTTGCTCAGTCTAAAAAGAGAGCGATTGAACTTGCCAGTATGGAAAGAAGGACGCGTATGCAACATGGCCCTGCTGCTGCTTTTGGACCTGGGTATCGTGGTTATGCGAATGGCAAGACAGGCACACAGAGCAGAATACGATTTCCTCATGAAAAGAAACGTAAAAGAGAAAGCTTTCGATTGTAAGTTGTCTGGATAGGATTGTGTGTTTGATTGATGCGTTATGTTAGTTCACTTGAAGCATTGAAAGAACAAGCAACCAAAGAAGAGACATTAGTACCTATTCGTATTGAATTAGAACATGAAGGCTATAAATTAAGGGACACATTTACATGGAATCTAAATGGTAAAATCACCTTATCACTTGTAGTTATTGATGTCTATCTAGAATCATTAGTGACGCCTGAACAGTTTGCCGATGTGATGTGTGAGGATCTAAGATTACCAGTGTCTATCTTTTCAGATCAGATAGCCAAGGCCATTAGAGAACAAATAGATGATTATAACCTGAATGCTTCTAGTATGATTAAGAAAGAAGAAGAGGAACATAAGCAGCAACAAAAAGAATTGTTAGATGCCATTCATCAACCAGAAAAGTTGATTTCATATCCCCAGGAAGAAGGCATTGAACTAAGAACAGTCATCAAACTCGATATTACAGTAGGCAATTGGGAACTTTTAGATCAGTTTGAATGGGATATTGGCTGTCCTAAAAATTCACCTGAAGAATTTGCAGCTAAACTCGTCAAAGATCTTGGTTTAGGGGGTGAATTCAAGTAAGTAACCAAAAAAAAAAAAAAAGTGATAATTGATGACTGAATAGAACGGCTATTGCTCATTCCATTCGTGAACAAATCCATGTGTATATCAAGTCATTGTTACTTGTGGGTTATGAATTCAACTGTGCTTCTATGATTGATGATGAAATCAAACCTAGTTTTCTTCCTCATCTTACTCATATTGTTCGTGATCATCAAGCAGTAGAGCGATTTACTCCTTCTGTGATTGAATTATCAGATGCTGCAGTTGAAAAGATGGAAAAGGATCGTATGCGAGAAGCAAGGTAAGCAAATACACACCATATAGAAAGACACTGATATCGCATTCTAGACGAAAGAGAAGAGGTACGCGTGCTCGTCGTGGTATTGTATTGCCTGACAGAGAACCACAAAAGACACACCGTACTGGATTTGCTGTTGCCCCTGAACAAGAAATGACAGATGAACAACTCTTAAATCAAGGTACAGAACAGTCCAACAAGCGAAGTGCAGCATTAAAAGCACGCATGAATATTGCAGCAGAAGCAGCCAATACAGGCGATGATTTGTTAGAGAATCAACCTGTTGGATTTAATCGGATGCCTATGCATTTAAAACCACAATATCAAGCATGGACTCCTTATCATTAAGTTACATCATTCAATAAATAAATAAATAATTTTTTTTTTCTTTTTATCTACTCAAACTGGATTCGACTAATCTCACCAACTTTGAATCTTCCACCATCTGTGGTCCAGGGGATCCTGTCTTACTCTATGTTCATTGTACACTTACAAAACCTGATCCCCATATTAAAATAAGAAGACAAACAACACCAAGTGGTATTCCACCTGTGATTATAGGTAACATGAACACACACACACACACACACACACACACACTATGTGTATATGGTCACTCATCTCATAATTGTAGTGACAGGCATAAAGCAAGAAGGGAAATTACCAGAGATATCCGATGAAAGGCCCGATAAGACCATCAAGATTATCGTATTAGACTTGAGAGGCAATCATGATCCAAGCATTGAAAATCAACCTGCCTCTAAATTCAAAAAGATGCCTCAAGAGATATGGGATAATGTACTGGCTATTCGAATTGCATTCAAACCCAATCAACCGACTGATTGTCCTATTCAGGCATCCAGTACGATTGATGTCTATACAAACATATTACCTAAACCAGTACAGCCTACCACTATGTTGCCTATGTATAATTATGTGCCTCCATTACCTAATCCTTATATGACCAATTATATGTCTGTCATGGCAGCAGCACAATCGATTGTCAATGCAAATTATCGATACCAACCACAACCACCACCTCAAGTGATGATCCCACCTACTCATATCAAACGAAAACCAGTTCAATTACAACCCACCCCTTTTCTTTCTCCTCAATTGGAACAACGAATACAGAGAAAAAAGACACCTCAACCAACACATAAGAAAAGAGTGAGGTTTAATGAAATACCACAAATATATCATTATGAACCTGAATCTGAATCTGAATCTGAAGAAGTGTATTATACCCAACCTTATGACTATTATTCACCACAAGAGAATTATTACTATGACAATGAAGAAGGAGAAGAAGAGTATGGTGATTTATGGAAAAGGCGTAATTTTATCAAACGACATGCTTCTTATCCTCGAAAAAACCTTTTCTAATACGCGTCGCGTCTTTTTTTTTTTATTATTATTATTTTATTTTATTTTGCGTGACGTGATGTGTATGAATAAATTTTTTTTTTTTTTTAAATTTCCTTCCCCCCCTTTTTTCTTTTCTTTGTATAGAATGAACCAACTTGTAACGTTGTTTGACAACTATAAACATATAAACTAAATAGATGATAAATAGGAAAATAGTGTTGCTAAAGAAGAAACTGTGATGAGCAGTAACAAACCACTCTTAAGAGAACCATTAAAACCACGTCCTATTCTTTCTGATAAAAGCAATGCAAATAGACATACCAAACTAAAAGTAATCTATACAAAAGAAAAGGACATGCATCTCATATGTTATGCTAGAACATCAAACATAAACCCCAAGATACCCTTGACTCACAACAAAAAGCACATATACAAGAATTCTTTGATGATAACCAAACACGTTACCAACCTGAAGATACAATGGTTATTGTACCTGTCTTGCCTATTGCTGTGCCTACTAGAATGAAGCATTTATTTATTAAAGATATCAAAACAACTCAAAAACGAGCATTCGAAGACAACGACGATGATGAAAAGAGAGAAAACAAAAAGACCAAATTCACTTCACGGCCATTATTTGTACCTGATGCACCTCCCCTTGAATTCACTGCTGATCAAGAAACCATTCAATACGATTCAGCACAAGAAAAAAGAGCCAAATTAGCCATGCTTCAAACCACACAATCCCTCTGTGAAGGACAATGGAATGATCCCATGCTAGTTGCTGAATATGCAGGTGAAATCTTTGGTCATCTGTACGACATTGAACCTTCCATGATGGGTAATCCTGACTATGCTAACCACCAACAACATGAAGTGACTTGGGGTATGCGTAGTGTCTTGATTGACTGGGTCATTGAGATTCATTATCTATTTGGTCTATTGCCTGAAACACTGTTCCTGACAGTCAATATCATTGATCGATTCTTGTCTAAACGTACTGTGGTGCTAGGCAAACTTCAATTAGTGGGTATTACAGCTCTTTTTATTGCTGCCAAGTTTGAAGAGCTCACGACACCTCCTTTGCGTGACTTCTTGTTCATGACAGACAATGCTGTGAATGAAGATGAGTTGATCAAAGCAGAGCGATTTATTCTTCAAGTACTCGATTTCCGTCTTTGTTATCCTAATCCTTTGAATTTCTTGCGTCGTGTCTGTACTGAAGAAATGCAGTGTGATATTCATACACGTACCTTGGCCAAGTATTTTATGGAAGTAGCCTGTATTGATCATTCGTTTATCGGTACTCGTCCCTCTCTGATTGCTGCTTCTGCTTTGTGGCTATCGAAGCGTATGTTGGCCAAAGGTAAATGGACACCCCGTTTTACGAAATTATCAGGTTATGCTCCTGATGATCTCAAGGCCACAGTGGAGCGTATGTTGGATTATCTATCACAGCCTGTGACACACGATGCCTTTTTCAGAAAATGGTCTACTAAACGCTGTGCTAAAGCCAGTATTTTTGTACGTGACTGGATCAATCGGTTTTATATCAATGTACAGGATGCTTGAAATAAACAGTTTATTTATTAGATCTTTCCTTGAAGTAATTCTTTAATAATAGCAGTACCATACACACGGAATGTATGGTACATTGTCACCACATCAATGGTAGAAAAGAGACTATCAAAGAAACCAAAGGGCAACATGGCAGGAATCCAGCCACGAGCATATTCAAGTGCCCAAGCATGTTGATCAATCTTGTAGTGTTGAGCTAAACCACGGGGTAAATGATGCATTTCTCCAGGCTTAAAGACAGTGCGTTGCAATTCACCAGGATAATAAGCCCATTGTTCACCTTCCAAGATAATAAAGTAATCATCTGCAAAATAACGACCTGTGTGACCTTCTGTACCAATGGGTGTACCGAAAATAATCACATATTCAGACAGAGAACCGTGCAAGATCCACATAGCGCCCATAGCACCACCAGCATTGTTAAAGACCCAGTCTTCCTTAAGGGAAACATGGCCAGGGTATTCTTTCTCTAAGTCAAGGGCAATGTTCTGGATCATGGCGCGCGTATCGTTTTGACCATATTTGGCAATGTTGCGTTGAGCCACTTCTTGAAGTTTATGTTGATCAAAGATGTAGCAATGATGAATCACTTGATCAAGACCCATACAAATGGCAAGCAACAGAGACAGCACAAACAAGCATTTCGTCCAACAACCTGTCTTTTGTTCTGATTGCACTTTGGCTGTCATGATGGAAGAATGATGATGATAAAAAAAAGAAAAGAAAAAATTTATTGTATTTTTTTTATAAAGGCACCACTAGCTGAGTTTAAAAGAAGCAATCATTGATCTTGTCTGCAAGTACATCCGACTTTATGTCTGTTTTTCTTGTTGCTTCAAGCGTTCTTGTTCTGCTAATTTAAGCGCCACCTCTGCCTGTCTTTGATTCGCACCCTCCAAGACGTCTTTAGCCCATTTTCCTGCTTCTTCAGGAGACATGACAGGCGTCTGTACCACACGATGGAAACGGTACATGCCTGTCGCTTGTTGTGCTTCTTTCAGGAACGATGCTTGTTTGAGAATAGCAATGTGTTTATCTGCCTCTGCCTCTTGTCCCAAATTGTACTTGAAGGCTTGTGTTGTAGCCACTAAATCCACATAAACGGTCATGGTGGTTGAGTTACCATTATGCAGTATGAGTTCCTGTAATTCGGTAGGATGAGGAGGGAATGAAAGACAATCGATATCAAGGTCTGCTTGTTCACATTCGTTTTGGAACCATGGTTTGCCTCCATAACTGAGATGAGAGAGGTGTGCGAATTGAATGACAGACAGGAACACAAGTCCGTAAAGACAGGTACGACGCCAAAACGAAGGCAGACGGCAAGTACAAGCCTCTAGTATCACACTGGTTAGACCAAGACCGTAATAGACAGCACCGAGAATATCAGGCATAGACACCATATGACTCGGAAAGAACTTGAGGCAGCTGAATTGGATCAATAGACCACTGAAATAAAACACAACAGATTTTGTATAATAATCATGGACAACGACATCCATGCCTAATTACGATGAGATCGCTTTTGTCCGCCGAGATATTGACTTACCTGATGCATAGAGCCAAGATAAAGCATAAGGTAATTTCATTTGACGTTTAACTAAAAAGGCGTGAAGACTCAAAAAACCAACATAGGTTGCCATCATTGCCAACATGATACGTTGAACTATCGGGTTAAGTACCATATAGACAGCATGGCCAGCCATTTCACCCCATAGACGCATGGTGGCTCGCTTCAAGAACCATTTACTGGGTGCTTCATTGCGGTAGTTGGCGAGAACGATAGCGCCTTCACTCTTCCCGCCCGACTTGAGTCGATCATATACGATATTAGGATAATCTAGCATTAATGCATGGACTTGTTTTAACTTTTCTAAAAAGGTCATCTTGCCAAATTCAACAGGTGTCACATGTTCCACTAAGATAGGTGATATATAAGATCATTCAAAGAATAAGCACTTACGGTATTCATGGAAAGAGGATTCAACAATCCAGTTGGATAGTTTGGGATTCGCACTGATCATACAAGTCACCTCTTGGTGATTTTCACCTGTAGGAGGAGCATAATGCACATTATGACTGATCAAGACACATCCACGAATATGTTGTAAACGAAAGCGTTGTTCAAGAGGCTTCCAAGTCAAATTTTTATCTTTGGAGGGGTATCCTTCTTCATCCAGAATATGTAAAATCCAATAATCATGAGGATCTTGAATCAATCGGTCACCATAGGCTCTGTTCAATGGTAAGATACATACATCGATTGGCCACAAGAAACTTACGTCACTTCATTGTGTTCTTTCTTGTTTGTCAGTTGAGGACGCACATCATGCGAATGAAGTTTACGTGTAGAAGCAAAGTGTTCAAGACGAATTTGGTCCTTGTTATGAATCAATTCAAAGGGTTGTGTGCCATTCCATAATTCGTTTGTCTTATGAACTGTCCAGATATTGTTCAGATCAACATAAGGATACAAAGTCACTTCTTGTTCTAATAGGCATGTAAGCATACACACACATATATGTTGCTTACTTACGTGTACTGCCAGCAGAAAATCGTTTTTTATGAGAATGAATGTATCCGCCCACAGTACCTTCATGTTTAATAACAATTTGAGAACCAAAAACAATATCTATCCATCTTGGTCAATAACCTCATATATATAAAGCTTTTTTTTTTTTTTTTTTTTTTTTTACCTGGTTGACTTGCTTCAAATGCATTGCCTTCTAAAGAATAACGTAACTTTGAACTTAGTAGTAAATCATGATCACCACCCTTGGGTATCAAGCTGAAATGAAAATGAAACAAGGCAAGATAAACACCTAATGGTAATAATCCAACGGTAATAGCAAACGTACAGACTTGTCTCAACACAGTCTTGACCTGGTTTTGTTTTTCACACATCTTGTTCCAGGCTTCAATACCAATGGAAGCCCATATCACAGGGAATGTCAAACCACCTGTCCATTTGGAACTGAGGGCACAACCCATAGCAAGGCCTGTCATGATTTGCCAATAGGCCATACGTAGACTGTGTTGACTAAACCATGTAAATGACAGTTGTTATATATGTGTCTAATTTACCTTTCTTGAGCATATTTATGCATGAATGTCCATGAGCAGGTAGCTAATGCACTAAAGAACAAGACATAAATTTCGGTTGTTGCATATCTTGATTGTGTCACCATGCCATTTTCTATTTTTAAAGAAAATCAATCAATACGACACACAAGGTGTATGTGTATATGTATATATATTTACCAAAAATCAATAAAGCAGCTGCTAATGTGGCTGTTGAACGTGAGTGGTTCAGGTTTCTTAAGGTAATGTAACACAAAGGGATCAAAAGTGTGCCTAATAAAGCAGACATTCGGCGTAAAGCAATCACGGGAAATTCAACAAAAGGTCTAACAATAAGGATAAGGAACCTTTTCCCTCAAAAAGAAATAAACTTACTGTCCAGCATAAAGCAAGTCTTCTGTACCATAATATCCCACAATGCGTGTCAGACCAGAAGCAACCAGGCCTACCAATGGAGGAAATTTACCAATAAAAAACTTGCTTGCCATATACCAATTCACTTGACGTGTGGTTTCTAATTCTGCTTCTGTAATATAAGGAGGAAATCCTAGTTTCATGATACGCAAATAGAAGCTGAGGGATGTCAGTAAAAGCAACCTGAATTGATCGTGCAGCTTGTCGATCCAAGATCCTTCTTTTGTATATGGGTAAGCTTTCTTTTCGTATTTCTCGTATTCATCTTGAATAAATGGATCTTTTTCTTGTTTATCAGATGTTTTTCTTGACCTTACAGAAAACATCATTGGTTCTAAAGAGAAGAAGAGAAAAGAATGCTCTACCTTTATTTTTAAAGAAATTAGACAATGCTATGTTAATTAAATTTCTTAAAGTTTAATCATCAACAAAAAGGCATTCCAATAAATAAATAAATAAATATGCAAGTACAAGAAATGCCCTCTTTTTTTTTTTAATCTTTATCTTTTCATTGTATTTAAGCAATAAAGGGAAACATAGAAGTTCTGTTACGAGGATAATCCTTGAATTCCTTTCTATAGTTTTTATGCTTCTTAACAGCCCAAATGTACATTTGACCTGTAGCCACCACATTAAACAGAAAAGCTATTCCTAGCATTGAGTCTTATATAGTTTAGGTATACTGAACTTACCACTCCAGCTGGTTGTAAGGAAACAAACAGCAGTCCAAGCAATGAATTCAAAAAAATAGTTGGGACAAGAAACAAGATCAAATCCATAACCGTAAGGAATAGCACGAACACGAGTACCAGCAGGACGCAAATTGCGAAGTGTGATATGTGTGATCAAATTAGAGATTTCGGCCCACTTTGTTCCTAATGGTTAATATGGTCGAGATCAACAAGCGTTACTTACAGCCCACACAGCAATACAACCATAGATCCAGACATCATTGCGAACAGCAAGATTTTTACCTTGAGCAAACCAAGGACCATAAACCCAGAAAGCCAAATTGGCACCCGACAAAAACCAATAATGAGCAGAATTCTTAAACACATTGAAGAATGGCATTGTGCCATGAGAGAAACGGTGAACAAAGACAGTTTCAAGTTCACGCTTCAAAAAATGAGCCATGACCATGTAATACGTATAGGTTTGCATAGGAGAATGAGAGAATGCAGAGCCATAGATAGTTTTAGAAAAATAGTAAAACAAAGGATGGATAAAGAGGGGACCTGCATATTCAATCATAAAGACAGTGCGCCAACCAATTTGGGGGCCGAGGTCCTTAAAGTAAATCGTGGTGGATTCAGTAATACCTTGTTCGCTTAAACTCTTGTCGAGTTCGAGAGCTTTTTTGTCTTCGGTTGTCAAGCGTTGACGGTCAGGATAATAAGTAGCGAATTTAGCATGGAGCGCTTTGTTGATGTCATTGGTCTTTAAGGTTTCTGGTGTGCCAGAGAGTTCAAGCGTCACTGGGAACTTGCTTGACTTTTGATTACGCGAAGCAATAGTGATCTTCATAGTAAAAGAAAGAGAGAAAGGACACCTCTTTTTTTTTGGGACTCCCTTTTTTTTTGTTGGGGAATATTAGTTTAGCCAATCAAACAGATTTTTTCATTTGAATCTATATTATATAATCAATCAATACTTTGCAACTTGTTCTTATTACCCGGACAAACAGAAAAAAAACTCTATATAATTTGAATGGTAAGGAAACGGTATGCATTCACTGGATCAGTGGCTGATAAATCAACTCTATGTATCTGACGGGGGAGTTTTTATTTTTTTATTTTTTTATTTTAGGCGAGTGTATTTCGAAATGACATGTACATAAGATAACAAGACGACATCTATTAGACTCATTAATATGGGGAAGAGGGCTAATCCCAAGTAGGCAGAAAATAGAAAACACGTTAGGAATTGACATAGTTTGTGGCAGGACAAGCGTGGTTATAAACCTTCTTTCTGAAAAGGTACACACAATGATATCCAAGATGAAGTCATTCCTCTGTACCTGAATACGACCCAGGCCTGTGGATTAGAGTAAAAAAGGCAGAATCTTCCAAAAAATAAGCATCTTATACCGATGATCACTTTTCCAAAACGAGAATTAAACGTCATAATGATGAAATCGACTTGCTTTGTTTGTAACAATCATTTGAAATAGAGCTGATAATTATATTTTTCGCTCTTTCTTTCTTTCTCTCTTTCTCTCCTTTTTTTTTTAAAGTTGTTTACATTTGATACCATGTTTGCTCAATTGATACCAAAAAAGAAAAAGAATGAAGATGACCAACATGCCTTAAACAATCCTAGTTCACACAACATAAAGAAAAAGTTACCGAAAACAATTCACGGTGAACCTTCGACCGGCCATTATGTACCAACTTCAGGACACACAGATCAATCGGCTGTTTCAGCTCCGCCCATCATATCAAATGAGAGAACGTCCTCCAGTCAATTGCATTTCTATCAAGGCGGCGTACGAAAAGAACACAAGCACTTTGTGAAATGGATTGGACGTATTGGATTTATAGCCAAAGGCATTGTCTATGGTTGTATTGGTGTATTGACGATCAGTAATGTCACAGGTGCTTGGACACCTAATGGAAGTGCAGGCAATGAATCACCTCAAGTAAGTTTTTAGGCTTTTAATGACATGAACTAACAATGATGCATAGGGTGCATTTTTGTTATTAGGTGGTATTCCTACTATTGGAAGATCTATTTTGATTGTAATGGCTGTAGGCTTAGTCTTGTATATTATCTGGAGGTAATTATAAGAACTGATTTAAATCAATCGACTCACTCTCTATAGAATGTGGGAAGCCATTACAGGTCAAGGAAGTGATGCTTCATTTAGTAAGAAAAAGAACTTTTTTCGATATCGTCTATCGCCTTTTGTGAGTGGTCTTGTCTATACCGCATACGCTTATTATGTGATTCGAATGATCTTTCAAACCTCGGAAGAACAACAAGCAAGCGCATCCAGCAAGACATTTCCTGCTTCATGGACTGACTCAACCCTTGGCAAAGCAGGCATTGGTATCTTAGCTATTGCATTTATGATTGCATTCACCACACAAGTCATCAATGCTATCAGTGGTAATTTCATTCAAGACTTAAAGACAAGTGAACCCGGTGCCAGAAAATGGGAAGCGTTTATTGTTCATATGTTTGGTCGAGTTGGTTTTGGTGGTCGTGCAGCCTTGTTTGGTACCATGGCTGGCTTCTTTTGGGATTCTTTGGCTGAAGCGAACGAATCAGGTTCAAAGAACATGGTGGCTGCTGCTATTAGTAAGCTAGCCAATACAGGAGGAGGCCGATTTTTTATGGTTGTTCTGGGTCTTAGTTTGGTTATTTATGCTGTCTTTGCTGTTTCGAATGCTTATTATAAATACTTTCCTACTCCTCCTCCTACAAGACATGAATATTATACCCATGATGTGATTCACCCTGATGAAAGCAGTGATAGTAGTGATAGTAGCAGCAGAAGCAGTAGCACCAATGATCCTCAACGACGTGCGCATAGTCATAATGACACAACAAAATCAACAACCAAAGAACACAAGCATGACGACGATACGCCCTCTACTGCAAGTGGTATCAAACACATGTATAAAACATCCTCTTGGTTCCCCTCTTTTTGGAATAGAAACAAAGAACCAACATCTATTGATCTTGAAAAGCAACAGTCCCTTTAAGAAGCAACACACCTTATTATTATACCCTCTTGTATAATTTATTAAATTTGTAATAATTTCCTCTTTATGGTTTTTGCCATGTATTGACACGGCCTCGTTTATCTGTAGTGACCATGATATTTTCTCTAAAATAAATGCCTACGCAAGGATCTCCATGAATTGTCTTGACCATGGTTGGCTGTAAAAAAGCAACTTCATGTTTGGCTTGAACAGGATGAATAGCCATTCTTTTGTCCTGAGGCTGTGAATTGACTGAAGATAAAGAGGCACCTCTATTTCTATTGTTTGTTTTCTTGTATGGATAAGTGTCACATTCATTATTACGTATTTACCATTGCTTTAGGTTTATGTAGTGCACTGACTGAAAAATCCCATAAAATCAATCGAGCGTCCTCTCCAACACTGGCAAACCGATATACTCTTTCATCACATCGCCAAGCATCAAATGCAACTCCGGTGACCTATTTAATAAGTATAAAATAGACACTATATGTTTTTTTTTACCCATGATTTATGTCCTTGGCATCTAGCAATAATACGTTGTTCTTTGTAAGCCCAAATAGTGACTAAATCATCTTGACCACCTGTCTGATTATATCATTAGTAACTGTAATGTCATCATAACATACACTTACGATAATGTATCTACCGTCTGGACTCCATGCTACACAGTTTAAACCACCATAATAAGATTCAAATACATCATATAGACTATATAAGAAAGCGGTTATTTCTTTGTAGGTGATATAATTCAGACTAACGTTTCGTGTACAAAATTAATAATGCGAAGCAAACCATCTAAACCAACAATAGCAACATGTTGACAGTCGGGTGAAAATGCAAATGCTAAAAAGATATGAGCTATACGAATACACCTACAAATTTTACCTGTCAATGACTTATTGGATAGTTTCCAATGAGAAACAGGGTTGCATTTAAGGGAAAGTTTCGTAGAAGGTTTAGATACTTTAAACCTAAAGGAACAATAAGTGACTTGTTTTTTTTCTTAACATGAAAAGACTTGCACATTCTTTTCTAGTTTTTCATCGCCTGGATGAAATGCTTCATCTTCTTTGTCTTTATCAAATATCATAACAGATCCATCTTTGAAAGCAGCCATAAATAAATTCTCATAACCTTGTAACCATTTGATCATTGTGATGGCTGAAGCGTTCATAATACCCTAATAAAATGCATGAGAATTGCTTACATAAGCAATCATCCACGTACACCTTTATTAATGCGCCCATATTTATTGGATAAGGGATCAAACCAAACAATATCGCCTGTCGTAAATCCAATGATAATATCCAACTGATCTGCGCCTCGAGTCAATACATTTACATCGTGTGACGTTGGACATGCTTTGGCAAACACAATACGAGAAAGGGGCTCCTAAAACTCGATCAGGTCCAATCATAAAACAGTTATTTACCTTTGGATGTCCTGCCGCATCCACCCAAATAAAATTAGTACCACAGTTATAAAACAGATTGATATCATCGCTTGTACGAGACATCAAAATCTTGGCCAAGTGTTCATTTGTGATGATACACTGTACAAAACTCGAATTTGTTTTTGAGGAACTTGTCTTGAGTTTTCTTGGATGTTTATTGTTTCTAGACAAAAAAGAAAGCGTAGGCAATTCGCCCATCTCGTCTGTAGGCTTATGAGCCTCGTCAGGTTCAGGAAGACCATGACTAAACATCCTTCGAAAGCCACGAGCACCAGGCTGTGGTTCGTACCGTTGTGTCGTCACTGTTTCTTTGTATTTGATCGAGACAAGACTGGCTGTTGTACCGACTGAATACAGAGGCTGCATAGAATGGATGAAAACAGAATGTTTCAAGGTATAATTGCCTTCAGGCGTACTGAATTCTCGGCAGATATGATTTGGTATAGTAGGTGGATAAGGGGGAAGAATCATTGTATTGTTTAGATTTCCATCGCCTGTGGAGTGTCGACGAGTCAGAAATCCATGTGAGGTCGACTTTTACAAAAGATTAAATTCTCAGATACTAACAACACAACGCTACTTACAGTGTCAACCATAAGCTGTTTATTATAAGGAAGAAAAAGAAAAAGATGCTTTCTATAAAAAGAAATCATGTCTTTTTTCTTTCTTAATTTTATGTAGTACAGTCTGTTAAAAAAAAAGGTTTTACTTGGAATGAGTACGCACAAGCTTTAGAGTTTGTTTACTCACGATAACATGGTGTGATACGTTGAATAAAGCAAAATAAAAAAAATACGGGATTTTCTTAACATAAAAGTATCTTTTTTGATGACAAAACTGAACTCATATGTGCATAAGAAATAAGAGATTGCGTTTCCAATCACAAAAAGATGAATAACATGGTGCCCTAAATATCAAAAGTCATTGACTTGCTCAAACTAAACACATGAGTAAAATTATCAAATTGGATTTTCAGCACTTTCCCTTTAGACATATTTAAGATTCTTTTTTTTTTGGACCAACGTTAAAAAGGGAAGGTCATAGTCGTAGCTCAACTTGCTTTCTAAAGGTGAGCCAGCCTAATTTTTTTCAAACCTAAATATATTTATTTTGAAAAAAAAAGCGCATCAATCTATTTCTATGGGTTTGAGTGATTCTCTCAAAATGAGCGAAACCAGTATGTGTTTACGAAGCAATGGGATGACTTGTGGAGGGTGTGACATTACTACTTTGGACAACCATGTCCTCATTGTGTTCTGTCGTTCGACAAAACTGCGCAAGACACCTTGAAATCACATCTTTGGTCACTGGCTTACTCAGGATATCATTAAATGCACCTGCCAATTGAACTGTTCTTTCATAGGCTGTCACTGCAATAATCGGTGTTTGTCTGTTATTGTTGTTGGTGGATTTGATCATTCTTGCGGCTGTTTCGCCATCAACTAGGACATGAATTAGTATTTTGTCTTTTGTGAGCATATACACTTACTGATTGGCATACGAATATCCATAAAGATGATATCATAACGTACATCACTCATGGCAGATCGGATGGCTTGTGCACCATTACGAACAATAACACACCTGCAATGTAACATCTGAAGAATAGTTTCGATAATTTTACAACTAATTGGATTATCATCTGCCACTAGACAAGCAAGAGGTTTTGGCTTGTGCGTCATGGAAGATTTTCGCTCAGGCTTTGTGAAAGGGGAAGTAGTAGTAGCTGGTATTCTAGTATCAAGATCTTCATGACGGTAATGATGTTGTGTAGATGGAGTCGAGTGGCTTGAATGGCCAGGACTTTGGCTGCTGACAACAGCTGCAATGGCAGCAGCAGCTTTAACAGGATCAAGTGAAGGCGTAGATAAGGAGCGACTACGATGTGGCGTACTTTCTTTTGAAGATGAAGCAGAGGATATATCTGACATTTTGGTTGGTATATGTGGTAAGGTCGAATCATTCAATTTTCTTCCAACAGGCGGGGAGACAACGTTTAGTTTTGAAGATACTGAAGGTGACATGGACAAAGGTGTAGCACAAATAGAAGACGAGGTTGAGGGTGTAAAAACATTGCCTGTAGGCGTGCCCGATCCATCATGAAACCCACTTTTGGACTTGGATGGCATCTTACGCTGCAATAATTTACTCGGAGGTGAATCATTCATAGCATTAGCAGAGATACTATCATGGCGGATCTTTCGTATCATGTCCTCATTGGCTTTTTCAAGTACAGGTAAGTTTTTGTAAGTAAATGTACCGAAATCAGTCGTGTCTGAATCCACATCTGCATCTTCTTTAGGTGGCTCTGATTTCTTGCTCTTACTCTTACTCTTGTGTTTCTTTTTGTCCGAGACTGGCGAGATATTTTCAGGGTTTTGTTCACGAATAATGGCTTTTGCACGTTCGACTTGAGCCTTGGCAGATTCATCCAGTTGATTGATTTCATTAGGTGCAAGTTGCATAGTAGCGCCTCGGGCGTCAAAATAATCAGTGTCTTCTGCATCTGCTGGTTGAGGAATAAATGAAGGTGCTTCTGTCAACAAAGTGTCCCAATGAATACTTTTGAAGAACGGATGTTGTTTGACTTCTTCAGCACCATTGTAGCCTAAACGCTTTTCAGGATCAAGCGTCATTAATCTTTCCATAAAGTCGCGTGCTTCAGGCGAGATTTGGACAACATCTTCATGCCAATCAATGCGTCTTGAAAGGATGTTCTCAAATACTTTATCAGGCGTGTCTGCATGGAATGGTGGAATACCGTACAAAAATTCATAACAAATGACACCAAGAGCCCACTAAGAAAATGAATAAGGTCTTCCATCGCATAAAGCAGAGACTTACCCAATCCACCATTGAGTCTTGACCAGTACCTAAAATACTTTCAGGAGCTAAATAATCCGGAGTACCAACAGCTTGGCGAGGCGTACTTTCTTCCTTGTTGTGGCGATCTGATTTTGTTGTGATGCCTGAAGAAAGTGGTTCAGATATAGCAGAGGATAAATGACGGCGATGTGTATGTTCAGAGCTACGAGTATCCGACACACTATTTTCTTCAGGTATGTTCACATGAGGTGTACTCGGTGTTCTTTGACGCCCTTGATCAAACAAGAAGCTAAAGTAAGAATGTCGATAAGCGCCACCATTGAGTGTAGAAGGCTGATCTGCAGGTGATTGAGGTGGTGTGCCTGATCTTGAAGGCGCCGGTGAAATTGGCTGGGCTCGATCATGATAAGACACAGTCGTCAATTCATCGCGTACTCGACGGTCAAGAAAACCAATTCTCGAGAGACCAAAATCTGTCAGTTTCAAATGGCCATTTTGATCAATTAATAAATTGTCAGGCTTAAGATCACTATGCAAGAATAAGTGGGTTATTTAGTGTGCTTGGATGCTTTACCGGTGAATAATGTTTTTACTTTGAAGATATTCTAATCCCAAAGTGACTTCAGCAAGATAGTTTCGAGTCCAATCTTCAGGAAGACTACCAATGACCTTAATCAGAGCAGAACAATCACCGCCATTTAGATATTCAAGTACAAGATACAGATAATCTTTGGATTGGAATGTGTAATACAATTTAGTCACAAAGGGACTATCGGTTTGTGACATCAAAATCATACGTTCTGCCTTGACATTCGTTACTTGATTCTTGGCAATCATGTCAGACTTCTTGAGGAATTTGATGGCATAGTAATCACCCGTCGTTCTCTTTTTAGCTAAAAAGACAGAACCAAAAGCACCTTTACTAATAGGTTTGATGATATCAAAATCTTTAATACTAGGGAACGTAGGACGGGAAATAACAGGTGCATGCAAAGGCGAAGAAGGAGACTTGGCCGTACAGTTGGGTGTCTGTGCACCTGAGGTATGTTCTTGCTTAATTGAAGCTGTCTTGGGCCGCAAACCAGGCGAACCCATAGGTGTATCAATTGTTTCCATCTCTACAATAGGCGTATGTAACGAATCAGGTGTGATTGATTTGAATCGACGGGATAGACGTCCTACAACACCAGATGATTGTCTGTGTCGCCATGACTTGATCTTGCTCAAAAAGCTTCTTCTTGAACGTGTCGGCTGTTCCTCTCTAGGCGATACTTTTAACGTCTCTTCTACTTTTTCTTCGTCTGATTTCTTGTCTTCTTCATACACAAATTCAGTCCAATTAGGCTGTTGGTTTGTGTTCTTTTGGAACTCGGATCTCTCTCTATTGTTGTACTCGAGTCGATCACGCATTCTGTTGACAGCATCCACTTTGCCCCGAGTCAAGTCTTCTACATCTCGAATCAAATTAGACATGGTTGGGTCGTCTGAAGTAGGTGGTCTCCAGTACAGAATTTGGACAATTTTATCTTTAGACCGAGGTGATTGTAGGTTTTTATCTCCTTCTTCGTCTTCTTCATGATCTGCGCTACCTGGCATAGAGATACTCAAGGCAACGTCAATGATTTCAAACAGATCTTTGTATTGTTCCAATTCTGCCTTCTTAACTTCCAATGGATCTAATGCTTCTTCAAGAGGCAAACAATCACCAAAGATGGAATCATTATCACTTTCTTCATATGGTTTCTCTTGTTCAGGTTGTTTCTTTGGCTTGTCCTTGTTGGATTCTAGTTCAGTAATCTGCTGCTTCACAAGCTCCATGCGTTCCTGTACAACATGTTTAAGTTCAATCAAGCTATCGTTACATGCATTGACATCCATTTCGCTCTGATGAATTTCGACACAAAGTTCAGAGTGCTGTTCGAAAAATGCAGCCACCACAAGTCGCTCACAAACACGGCAAAGCACAGGTGGTAATGACATGAGTGTGGATAATGAAACTGTTGTTTGGTTATCTTCTTCCATCTTGTCATTGTTGGGATCGTTGACTTGAATGGAAGGTAAGAAAGGTGGTGTATAAATAGCGGGCTCTGATTTAGATCGACTACGTGCCATGCCTCTTTGTTCTTCTTCAGATACTTGAGGAGAGGATTGCATCCAATACTCTTCTTGCTGATCAGTGCCACCACTTAACCAAGATGGTTTTTTGTCATTTCGAGGTGTAAGTGACATGTCTATTAAAGACCATCGACGAGGAACAACGGGCTTCATGACCCACATGGTATGGCTAGGTTCTCCAGTAACACGGTTGCACATAAGCATGCCTTTTCCTTCCATTTCAATAGATGATCCTTCTTTATCATTCACATGGAAACGTACTTCTACCGTATGCGATTCATCAGCTAATAATTCTTCTGTAGCCGCACTAAATACTTGGCTGTCATCTGCAGACAATAAACTAGTAATACTTTGACCAATCACAGTCTGAGGATCCGATCTAGATAGAACAAATTAATCCTGCAGTAACACCCAAATAGCCAACTTACCCTACAACATCAGACCATACAGGACTTACATACTGAACAATGGTTGTACCTAAACTCAGTTCAACAATAATCGTTGAGCTCTGACTTCGTTCTGCTTCTTCTTGTAACTGGAGACTGCCTAAATGTTCATCTACTTTTTGTTCATAGATAGGCAACCGAGAATCCAAACCGACTTCGTCAATAGACATGTGTTCATCGTCTGTTTCTTCCATACGAGATACATTACTGATCGATTCCATATCATCATTCTCAGTATCGCTGGGAGGAATAGAGACAGTGGCATTGGTAGACCAAAACCCACGTTCAGCAGCCCACCATTCCACCACACGGTTAAGTGCAGCAATACCCAAAAGTAGCCTGACATACCATTCACGACAAGGCCATTCAGGATGTAGGTCCCATTGTGTGCCAATGGCCTGAATACGAGCCACGGCTTCAGCACAAGCACCACCTGTTTCAATGATTTCATCCAAAGAGGTATCCATTACATTTTGTGCAACTGAAATCAAGTCTTGCAAGGTGAGGATAAACGGTGTAGGAAGGTAGGCATCTTCAGAGATTAAAGCGACCATGTTGTTGTGCTGTTGTTGAAGTGCTGTTACATCTTCTTTTTGTGGAGTGGGTTGTCTGTAAAGTGGCGTATCATCAGGGGGCAAATGCTCATCTAAGGCAGAGGACAAAGTTCGTTTATGAGGCAAACTATTGGGTGATGCATGATCATGATCAGAGGGTGGGGAAGGAGATTCATCCATTTCAACAACACTAGCTAATGGATGTGTTATCACTTCTGTTGGTATACTGTGATTAATAGGAGCAGTCAACATTGTTATATCCTCTCCTGTCTCCTCTTCTTCTTCTTCCTCTTCAGTATCCAAACTAGCTACAGAATGCATGCCTTCTTCAAGAATTTCGTCCATATCTTCAACATACTGTAATCCACGTTCAACATATTCATTTAAACCATCGATGATCTGTCTTAACTCAGCATTACAGGCTTCTTTAGCAAACTCTAATCGTGACTTGATGGAGTGTTGAATACGAGCTGTGGTTGGATCATTTTCAGAGGATGCTTGACCCACCATATGGCTTAATTGACCAAATGTGCCCATACGATTACCCGGGTTATAGAAACGATAGCCTACACGTTTAGCAAGGCTCTTTTGTGTGATGGGATTACGAGGCATTTTGGCAGCCAAACTACTGGGGCTATCAGGCACAGAGGATTGTGCGCTGCTGTGCAACGAGATAGGTGACATGCTGTCGGTATCCATGTGTGTCATGTCTCGAGAAGAATGGCGACGATTACTGTTGCTAGTGGCTGTTGTCATAGGAGAAGCGTCTGCTACATATGGACGTATTTTGCCTTCTAATGGATGTTGCAAATCATGCAGATCAAGTAACAAATTGACTGTATTCTTTCGCGCTAAAGAAGACGGTGGTGGTGGTGGTGGAACAGTGCTGGAAGAAGAAGCCATGGAAGGAGGACGAGGTGGTGTATTACGTTCTTCTGATATAAGTGGTCTCTTAAGATAATGACGATGTCGAGTTGATTTTGAATAGTGTTCAGCACCTGTCTTGACATTATTCCACCAATTGGACAAGACACGGTTAACAACGGATGTATTGGGTGTAGGCTGAAAATGACGAACATCCACAGGGTCATTCTGTGTAGTTGAAGATCTTCTTCTGATCTCTCTTGCTTTGATCACTTTGTATTCTTCTAACCAATCAACCCAAGGAATATAGTTGACCATCTCATTGTTCTCTGATTCCATTTGACGGTGTCCTTCTTCTGTTTCTGCTGTCACAAGAATGGTAGGCATATTTGAATCATCTTGAGGGAATCGACCAAGATGAGCAGAATACCGTCTGTTGTCTTGCACTGGCACACTACTGATACTGGTAGTACTGTTACTGCGTCGATGATGATGATGACCCTTATGGCCCAACTTTTCTTCTAGATCACCTACACGTACACTACACCATCGCTTTACTTTGGCAGAACGAGACATGAACAACTTTTTAGCATAATCTTCATCTGATCCATGTGTTGTATTGTCAGCATAAAATGATGAAGCCATTGGTTTGGGCTGTACACCTACAGCTACATCAGAAGATGAGTAACAAAAGCCAGCTATGAAATACACTTACATGAAGCACCAGTAGAGACATGTTCATTACTGAAATAGTCTGTATATTCATGTTGTTGATGCCAACTGGAAATATCAGGTGCTGATGTTCTACTAAATGATGAAAAAGGAGGAATCATGGATAATTTTGGCTTGTCATCTTTTATTTCTGACTCATTCAACAGCATAGCTGGGTATAAAGGGCTGTTCATCAGGGTATTGTTTTCTTCCAAAAAGGACTCTTGAGGTATTTCCATGGACTCTGAATCCAAGTTCATTTCAATAACATCTTTATCTGCTTCTTGGCGAACATCCATCAATCGACGTGATGGTTTACGTTTATTGGACAGTTGCTTTCTTAACAAGGAGTGTAATGAGTGCTGATAAATGGGTATACCATCTGCATGAGGTGATTCTTCCTCATGCGTAAGTGGGTGTTGATCTGGTGTCTTTAAGGCAGGATTGGAGGAACTGCTGCTTACGATATGAGCGAGTTCGGCACTGGGAATGTTTCGAAGCATCGACATGGAAGACCGACGCCTTGCTTTTTGAGGAGAGGGTGTATGAGGAGTTGATGTCGAGGTATGGGCGTGTGTGACAAGAGGTGATGCTGATGCTGATTTAGGTGCTTTATAGCGATCTATACAATCAATTATTAACTCCTAATTCTGTAGAGACATCACTTACATGGTGAAGACAAGGGTGAGTGAAATTCTTCACTGGCTAAACTAGAATCAGTAACAATAGAAGAAACAGATGCTTTTCTTTCATGCACAAGGGATTTTCTTTTCTCATGAGAGGGTATATCGTCCATATCACCAATATCTTCAGACAATTTTCTGTGCTTTGAAAATGAATGATCGGTAGAAGAAGAGGCAGATAGAGGTGTACTATCAATCGAATTTTCACGCTTAGGTATATGATACTGTTGTTGCTGTCTATTTTCTCTTAGTTTAGACAAAGAGCCTGATTTAAGTGAGCTGTCGTCTGATGCACTAGGTAAAGGTGGTTGCTGCAATGGTTTAGGCAGACCTAAGGGTGGAATAATGACCTTATTGGGTGGTGTAGAAGGTATAGCATCGTAAATACACGAAGAACCATCAATCCAACTGGCTCGCTTGGATCGTACCATGTATTTCCCTCCACTTCCAGCAGGAGGACTAGAATATCTCGGTGAGAAACAAGCAGAAGGAGGAGGAGGTGAGCGAGATGCATGGGATTCATTGACTTCACTTCCTGGACTGCTGCTGTATTCCATGTCCGTCAATTTTCGATAATCAAATCCTGTGGGTGATATGGGATCAGGATGAGGGTGTTCATAAGGTGTCTTTTCATCAGCAGAGGATATAGATGATTTACTTGCTCGACGCTTAAGTATAAGTGGTTGTGGAATAGGTACACTACGAAGT
The DNA here is from genome assembly GCF_025201335.1 of Gilbertella persicaria. NCBI lineage: Eukaryota > Fungi > Mucoromycota > Mucoromycetes > Mucorales > Choanephoraceae > Gilbertella > Gilbertella persicaria. Next base: position 253,770 of record NW_026251999.1, read on the forward strand.
TTGGCGCACGAGGAAGAAGAAGGCGTAATTTCTGCTGAAGTTGTAATAGCACTTACACCCACAGGTGCAGTCGTTTTGTCTGACTGTAACAAGTCTGGTTTCTTTTTATCTATTGGTTCCATGTATATAAAGAAAAGTGTTACTCAACACGTCACAGAATATATAAAAAAAAAGAAAAAAAGAAGAAAAGAAAAGAAAAAAAAAACGAGCCACTATATATAAAAAGTGTGTGAGTGAAAGAGAGGAGAAAGAGACAGAGGGAGAGGGAGGGAGAGAGGGGTTTTTTATGGTAAAAAACATAATGTTTGTTTATTTTTGTCATTGTTGTACTACATACAAAATGTATGGCTATTTTTAAAGCATATATAAACTATGTTAATGATGACCTCTTCTTTGGCATAGACTCATGAGGATCTTTTTTTTTTTTTCTTTTTTTTGATTGGAAATGGTCTTGTGTAAGAATCATGATGAAATTGAGCCTATGAACCAATTGCTTGGTTTAAGATGTTAGACCAAGAGGAAACAAAACAGACCTTGATATGTTACTTATAAGTATTCTTTTTGTAAAGGAAAAGAGAGACCTATCTACATTTAAAGGAAAGCATTTCTATTCTTGTCAAGAAAAATAACAAAGAAAGCTAAGCTAACCCTCAATACTGATTTGTTTAAATAAAAAGTCCTGTTGACGAGTACTCATCAGTAAACTTATGCTTGTAGCTGGTAACTACCAAGAGAGAACTAAACTGCTTAAAATATTAGTAGACTCAATTCAAAAAAAAAAAGTCTCCGCACCATAAAAGTAAATCGGTCATTCTATACGTGTCCACGTAATCCATCCCATATCCATCCCACATCCATCCATCCATCTATTTTTATTTAATTCTATACTATGGCTGATACTGAAGAAAAGAAGATTGTTGAACAAGTAAATACAGCTTTCTTTTGTTTAAAATGATACTTACATTATCTGATAGCAAGAAGAAGAAGTTGAATCTCCTGATGTTCACTTTGAACCCATTGTCAAGTTGAATGAAGTTGAAGTAAAGACAAATGAAGAAGAAGAGGAAGTTCTCTTCAAAATGTAAGTAGTAGATGAATACATTTCATGGTCTAACACGTTTCAATAGGCGTGCCAAGTTGTTCCGTTACCAAAAGGATACTAAGGAATGGAAAGAACGTGGTACTGGTGATGTTAAGTTTTTGCAACACAAGGAAACCAAGAAGATTCGTTTGTTGATGCGTCGTGATAAGACCCTCAAGGTCTGCGCCAACCACTTGGTTGACTCTCTCATGAAGCTCTCTCCTAACGTTGGTTCTGACCGTTCTTGGGTTTGGAACGTTACTGCTGATGTCTCTGACGGTAAGCCCGAAGCTGAAACTTTGGCTATCCGTTTTGCCAACTCTGAAAATGCCAACCTCTTCAAGGAAAAGTTTGAAGAAGTTCAAAAGATCAATGAAGAATTGATCAAGAAGGAAGGCAAGGAAGAGAAGAAGGAAGAATCCGCCTAATTTATACATATATACTCTCAATAAACTACATGCTTCATTCCCCCTTTTTTTTTCCTATTATGCAAGTGAATTGTACAACAACAGTTAAATATGGTCAATGCATTTTAGCCTCAGAATTAAATTATTATTGTACTAGTAATTGTTTTTTTTTCTTTTTTTTTTACTTTCTCCACTTGGAAAACACCTTGACAATAGCTGTCTTGAGAACACTAGCTGCCTTGTCATTCTCCTTTTTGTTGAGTCCTGTAGTGATAGAGACCTTGATACTAGGACGAGGGCATTGCAATTCTTGCTCATATACATATTTAGCACGGGTAATCAACACACCTTGATAAGCACATTCATCCACAACTTCTTGTAGTAAACGTTCTTCTGCTTCACGAGAGACTTGATCTTCATTATCTTGAGTGTGTGTCTGAAGATAGCTATCCTTGATACGAATATGGAAGAAGGGAGAGAGGGAGTTCGCATCAGAAGGATCAATAGTGATATAAGGATCCAATGATTTATGTGTCAAGATTTGGCGGAAAGAGGAAATACGTTCAGCCAATTCTTTTAGTAAGCCAGGCTGTTGTTCAATGATACGGAAGGCTTCGGATGCAGACACAGCAAGCATGGCAGGCATGGAAGCAGAGAAACAATAAGCACTACCAGAAAGACGTTGATGATCAATCACTTCAATACTACCAGCACAGAAACCACCAGAACCGCAGAGAGCATTGGCCAAAGAACCCACAATCATATCAATTTCCTTGGCCTATATTGTATATGTTAAGTCATGAATTTTCTTGGCTTAGCATGGAGAACTTACATCAATGTTGTACAAGTCTGTCAAGCCTGCACCTTTACGGCCCAGAACACCGATAGATTGAGACTCATCTAAAATGAGACGGTATTTAAACTTCTTTTTCAGTTCAACCTAACAATCATCATAAGTTATTGTTCATTCATTCTCTAAGGCTTACCAATCTATCTAAAGGTGCAATGTCACCAAAATTAGCAAAAAGGCCTTCTGTCACAATAAAGCGACGAGTCAAACGTTTTCTATACTGTACAAAATGTAAGAAAAAAATAAGCTATACAAGATACATACAACTGTGTGTTCTCTCTCGATTTCCTTCAATACACGTTCTAAATCATCCATATCATTATGCTTGAAAGTTCTAATAATCGAACGGGAGATTTGAACACCTTTTTGAACTGCAAAATTAACACCATCATCACTAAAGAAAAAGGGTATGAGTGCTTAAAGATAGGCAGGTTTTTTTTTGGGCTTACACAACAATATAATCACCACGCTTAGAGAAAGCAGGAATCACAGAAGAAATAGTAGAGAAGCCTTGAGCATAGATAATAGCATCATCTGTACCAAGGAAGCGAGCAATATCACGTTCTAAATCCATATGAACATCAATGGTACCATAGAAACCAGGAGGACCACAAGAACCCACACCGTAATTTCTTAATGTCTCTACAGCCTTTTGACGAATTTGTTCAGAAGCAACTAAGTTTAAATAGTTGGATGTAGCCAAGTTCATTAAGGGCTTTGTGTGACCAGCTACTTTAGCCTTGGCGGATTGGGGGCCTACAATAGTGGGCACTTTCTCAAGATTAAAACGGTCATAAGAAGAGAGTTTGGGTGCTAAAGGTTCAGGTTGCCATTCTTCTACAAGATCATCCACTTCCTATTGATGACAAGTCAATTCTCATGATTACTATGTGTCTGTCTTACCTTTTCTGTCAAAACAACATTGTTATCATTGGGCTTGTATTTTTTAGAAAGCATATATTTAATAGCAAAAAAGACAAGGAATAATTCAAGAGCAATACGGAAGGGATCATTTTGATAAGCATTTTTGATATAAGAGATAGCCAAGTGAGAACCAGGAATAGCAGTAATAAGCTCGTAGACAGAATTCACTGTCGAGTTTATAAACACTGCATTCTCATCCACAAGAGGATCAGTGTGTTCCATGATAAAGAAAGTGAAAAAAAAGAGAGAGAAAATTCCTCTTTACACGCCCCGAAGGTTTTAACAAAAAAAAAAAAGCACTATCAGCCAATCAAAAGTAGGTGACACGAGTGCCTTGAAGAGGTAATTCATTTGATTAATCTCAGGTACACTTTTTTTTCTTTTTTTGTGAATAGATTTACTCTACATACTCTGTACTCTTTTAATATACAAAAGAATGATTGAAGTAAACGAATTGAGAAAGATAATTAACTCTCTAAAAATACCAAATTACAAAAGAGTCAATAAAATAGACGTCAAAAGCGATAAATACTTTGATTGAATCCACTGGAAAACAAGCAAATACATAGGGTTGCATAGGTACATGGAAAAAGTAGGAAGCTTGTTTCTACACGTATAAATACTCTAAATGCCTACAAATGGTGTTTGCTAACCTACAGGATACTTTTGGAGTTGATTTGGACAAAAAAAAAGCGATTTGTGAAAAAGGGCCAAAATATTTTTTTTTTGTAAGGGAGACTTGCTCCAATTTTATTTTAAGTCCTTTAGACGTCAAAAGAGTGGAAGAAAAGACTGTGGTATTATAAGAACTAGACTAAGGAAAGGGAAATGAGCCTATGGTAGAAGAAATTGAGAAAAGAATAAGAGTTTAAGAGAGCTTGATAGATACTTGAAATGGAGAGAACATCATGAGTAGTGAGAGAGGAACTGGAAAGGAAAGCGGAGGAGAGAATTTACGGTTCATAATCAAGGCGGGATTCATCATGCAGCTTATTTGCTAAGCGGAAAACTGTCTTGGTTATAGTTTTGGAGAGGAATGGGTTTTCAGAAAAAACAGATTGCCAGTGAGCTTGCCAGAGGGCTAGAGCAGTGCATGCAAAGATTTGGAAGGTACTTAAGGAAGAAAAATGGAGGAGAGAAACACGAGGGATAACAACCCGAAGGAGGAGGACTTGACGTAGGAGATTGACCGAAGGTGCACGGATGTTGGGATTGATGTACTTGGAGAAGACATGAGACCAAACATCATACTTGGTAGGGCAGAGGAAATAAAAGTGATCAAGGGTATCAATGGAAGTAATGAGATTTGAAGGACAGTGGATACAAAAGTTATTAGGAAGTGTATGGGGCATAAGACGATGTAGGTGAAAACGGTTGTTGACTTTGTTGTGAAGCATCCTGTAGAGGACATTGCGAGCAGGGAGAGGGATATTGAGAGACCAAAAGCGTTTCCAGTTAGGCGATAGGCGGGGATCAGGCGGTATAGGAGGGGAGGAGCTATGGCATAATTTACGATAAGAATGAGTGGAAGATGTAATGGGGAATTGAGAGTATGTAAGGGTTGAAATGAATGTCTGTAAATCAGTGGGACTAATGTGAGAGGTTGAAGGAAGAATAGAAAAGGAAGAAACACGAGGAGCAGGAGAAAAGAGTGACAGGACAAAGGGATTGAAGAAGAGCTTTTTTTGACGAAAGTGTAGTAAAGCGCGGTAGGTGGCCGATTCAAAACGAGGGACTTCTTGCCGAGAGCGAAACCGAAGGCATTCACTAGAAGAATCAAAAACAAAAATGTGATTACCTGTTAAGGCTAGCATACTGGGATTGTGTTTGAAGTATTCATTTTTAAAAATAGGAGGGTTGGATGGAGGTGGAGAAGGATAGATAGAATGTAGAAGTTCAGGAAGTGGAAGGCGAAGGCAAACGTGAAGGGGAACATGACAATTGGAGAAGTTGTGGGGTAGATAATCTATAGCTAAGAAAATACGGTTGAATTAAGGAATGTCAATAGAAAGTTTTTTTCGTATAAAGGGGAATAACAAAGGCCAGTGGTAAGTAGGGTATTGTGGGGAACAAAGGAAGAAAGAGAGGGTAAATTGGAGATAAGGAAGCGAAGGTAAAGAAACAGCAAAAGAGTGAGGAACTAATAAAGGGTAGACCCATCGCCATTGAAGAGCTCTCTGTTGTAGATGAGGATCAATGACGCTAAGTCCACCTTGAGAACGAGGTAAAATGAGTGTTGAGAAAGGAATGGTACCAAAGCGGCGACTGTTGATGAAGGAAGTGATGAGGCGTTGCAATGTGTTTTGTTGTGTTTTGTTGAGAGGAAGCAGGCGAAGTACATGCCATAGTCGTGATAGAATGAGTGAATTGAGGACAGTAGCTCTGCCTCTAACAGATAAATTTCTAGTGCTGTGTATGAGACATGCTTGCTGGATGGTTCGGAATAATTTTCGATATGTGAGTTTCGTTGATGGGGACTGGAGTAAATTGGATAACCAAGATAACTAACTGCTTCAGGCGAGGTGTTGTCATGCCAAGTTGTAATGTTCTGTGAAGCTAAAAAGTACTTCCATCTTGGATTAGGTTTACCTGACAGCGAAATGGCTGTAGTTTGTTGAAGTTGAGTTTAGCATTGGAGGCTAGCATGTAATTGTGAATTAATTGTTGAAGGCATAGAAGGTCTTGGTGATTATGAAGTAAAACGAGTGTATCATCGGCATAGGCGAGAACTTTGACAGGTGGTGCTGAGAAGGATGGAGATGAGGGATTGTCTAGTTGTAGTTGTTGAAAGGAAAGTGGAGGTCATTTAGTGATACGGAGGATGGCGGATGATGGTTTTTGGTTTCTAGTTGAAAGTTAAAACCTTGAATATTAGGATTTTGTTGAATAGAACGAAGGAATGGGTCGAAAGCAATGTTGAATAATAAAGGACTGAGTGGATCTCCTTGTCGGAGACCTCTATGTTGTTGGACTGTTGTGAAGAGATATGACCATTGATATTGAAACTAATGTCAGTAGAGAAGAAAAGAGATGTGATGGATTCAATGAAAGTATGGGGTATGTTAAATGCATGCATAACTTGAGTCAGATAAGTAGGATGGACCCTATCATAAGCTTTCTCTTGGTCGAGAAGAAGGGCAATAGAGTTGGAATTAACATGGTGTGCAATAGCTTGTATCGATTGTAGGATCTGACCATTTTCTGCGATGAATCTACCAGGCATAAATCCGAGTTGGTGTGATGAAATATATTTGTTGAGGTAAGGCATAAGTCGAGCATTGATTAATCGAGTAAAAGTTTTGGCATCTGCGTTAATGAGTGAAATGGGTCGCCAGTTTGTTAGCGAAGAGAGATTGCCCTTTTTTGGTAGTAGAATCATACAAGTTTGTAACCAGGACTTTGGAAATCTAGAGGAGGTGAGTGCATCATTGTATACCTTTACGGCCAAAGCGCCAGTAAGTGGATGCTGCAATAAAATGGAAAGTAGTTCGTACGGTAACCCATCTATACCAGGACTGCTTTGACTTGGGGTTCTAGCCGCACCTTCTTGAAGTTCTTGTAGGGTGATGGAGCACATAATCGATTATGCATTACATCTGGAATGCTGTCACTAGAAGGAATTGTGCTAGTGAGATCTGCAATATGTTTCATACTTACCTGGTCAGGGCAGTAAAGCTGACCGTAAAAAGTTGAGACTGCATCTTCCATTTCTTCGGTCGATTGACAGAGGTTGCCGATGATGGGGTGAATGAGTGCGGCATGGATTTCTTAGCTGATTTGGATTCAATAGTTCTCTTGAGGTAACCTGCTGAAGTCTCACCATTTTCTCTCCAGTGTCGACCAGCACGAAGAGCAAGATTGTTGACATAATCCTCTTGTACCATTGCAATTTTCTTTTCAACGTTTGAAAGGAGTGGATGAGGAATGCGAGCTGTACCGTATTCTTTGAAATACTTGTTGCGCTTGCGTTGAAGACGCTTCATCAGACGAACTCTCCATGTTGCTTGTTGTCTACCAATCTTTTTTGCAATGGTTTTTGTGATCTGTTTGATCACATCCCATTGTTGTTGTGTTGTGGGGCCATGCTCTTTCAGAAAAGGT